>NC_058133.1:207296777-207343899 GCF_016433145.1 Gracilinanus agilis | reverse complement strand
GGGGGGTGCTGGGGAGGCCGCGGGGGGAGGGGGCGGAGCTAAAGGGCGGGAGTAAGCTTACGGGGGGGGCGTAATTTTGGCGTGATGGCGTAAGACGTAACGCCCGCCGTTGTTAGGGAACGGATGATGCGGTTGCTAGGAGCCGAGGCCCGCCCTCGCTCGGGGGTAGCCGAGCGGATAGACACGGAAAAGTGGTAGGAATTCTCGAGAGAGGAGGATGAGGTGCTCGGACCTCAGAACAGGAGGAATGAGCTGGGAGCCGAGGGATGGGACAAAGGCGAAATTCGTAAGGTGATGAGGTGGCCCAAAAAAGAGTGTGAATATATATAAAACGTTTTGCAAACCTTAAAGCACTGTATAAATTCTAGAAATATAATTATTATTAGAGTTTGGAAGTTGGAGTCTGGAAGAAAAGAGTACAAATCTGTCTTGCTACATTTCCTTGCTGTATGACCCGGGGGCAAGTCGCCTAACCTGTCTTAGCCTGTTTCCTAGTGTAAAATAGGAATAGCGTTCATCTCACAAGGTTTGTTAAAAGGTCCAAATGAAGTGTCATGTGTGTGTATATGTATATATTATATATATATAATATATATGCATATATATTATATATATATAATATATATATACACACATATATAGTTGTTGTTTAGTCATTTTAGTCGTATTCAAGTCGTTATGACCCCATTTGGGGTTTTCTAGGCAAAAATACTGAGATGGCTTGTCATTTCCTTCTCCAGCTCATTTGATAGATGAGGAAACTGAGGCAAAGTTAAGTGATTTGCCCAGAATCACACAGCTAGTAAATGTCTGAGGTCAGATGAATCTTCCTCAGTCCAAGCCCATTGCATATCTACTGCAACACCTAGCTGTCCATTATATGTGTGTTTGTGTGCAAATCCTAAAACATTGTAGAATTGCTATTTATTTTTATTATAGCTTTGGAGTTAGAATCAGGAAGACCGGAGTACAAATCCAGTCTCAGATACTTTGTTTAACCTTGTGTTAAGTCTCTTAACATCTCTCAACCTCAATTTCTTCATTGTAAAATTGAAATAATAGAACCTCAAAGGGTTTGTTATGAGGTTCGAATAATATAACAATAGCACTTACCTCAGTTTGTTGTGAGGTTCAATTGTCAAATGAAGCGTGTATATATATTTATATATGTGTATCTTTGCAAAAAAAATTGTTTAATCTCATCCTCTGTCATCCCCTTCTCTTTTTGCCATCAATCTTTCTCACTATCATTCTTTTCCATTGAATCCTGCTTCTCATTATGTGGCCAAAGAATGTAAGCTTCAGCCTCAATGTTAGTCCTTTCCATGAATAGTCTGCATTAATTTCATATATTACTTTTTAAAAAACTATAGCCTCAACTATAATATATGTACAGTACTTTCCATACCTTAAAGCCCAGTAGGAAATGCTAGCTGTTATTATTATAAAATCATAAACATACATTTGGAAGGGACCTTAGAGTTTGAATCAGTCATTTAATCAACAAGCATTTAAGTGCCCTCTGTGTGCTGAGCTAGGTAACGTGGGTATAAAGACAAAATGGAAACATTCTCTATTTTCAAGAAACATATTTTAATCCTGGTGGAATTGCTTGTTGGCTGCAGGAGGGAGGAAGGAGGAGGGGAGGGAAAGAACATGAATCATGCAACCATGGAAAAATATTCTAAATTAATTAGTTAAATCAGTTAATTCAAAGCAAATAATAAACATTTTAAGTCAACACACACACACACACACACACACATATATATATTTCTTTTTTTTTTAAACCCTTAACTTCTGTCTTAGAATCAATACTCTGTATTGGTTCTAAGGCAAAAGAGCAGTAAAGGCTAGGCAATGGGAGTTAAGGGACTTCCCCAGAGTCACACAGCTAGGAAGTGTCTGAGGCTAGATTTGAACCTATGACCTCCTGTCTCTAAGCCTGACTCTATCCACTGAGCCACCTAGCTGCCCCCATATGTGTATTTCTTAAGCCCAAGAACATTTCTACATATTACAACCTCCCAAAACAGGCAAAGACTAATTTTAAGGCAACATATAAATAATAAAAATAATAACTAAAATATGCTTTATGGTTTGCAATAAATATACTTTACATGTTTTCTTATTTGATCTTTATAACCCTGTGAACTAGGTGCTATTATTATCCCCACTAGTACACCTAGGATCCCAAGCAGAGATGATGGGGAAGATTAGAGATGAGTAAGAAAAACATGTCATGTTTTAATGATGACTAATAGTTTTGCCAGGTATGCACAAGTATAAGCAACCAGGAACCAGAAAGCATACATAGTTGTTAAAGCATTGAGGGTAGAAGCAAGCCTTTATATCTCGTGCAATTAGTATGGTGCTTGGTATGTGGTAACCACTTAATAAAAATGTTTGTTGACTGACTGACTGATGGGATTCTCTACCAGGATCTATTAAGATCAAGATGAACTGTTCAATGAAATGTAGAAATCTAGAACTATACAACAAAATTCAACAAAAATCTCAGTGATGTTAGGACACAGATACAGCTACCTTAGGAATAATGCCCCAGGCTTCATACTCTACTTACTGTGTGGTAGAGCCATGTTATTGGCTTGTCCTTTAGAGAGGATAGAAAGAATGCAAATACTTAATCTCTTAGTAAAAAAAGCAGCTGAAGGAAGTCTACCGTTGAGCCAGGACTTCACCTCAGAAGAGCTGAGCAAAATGATGCATGAGTTTTCAAGCCCTCAAACTTTAGAGTTCGGTATTGAAATTTGAATTTCTCTTCCTCCTTTTTTTTTTCTCCTTGCTGTGGAGAGTTCCATATTAGTGGAATACAGAATACACTTATTTGATGTGGTGCTTAGTTTTGCTGAACTTTTCCCCCTATTGTTACAGGGGATGGTTCTTTTGGAGGGAATGGGGAGGGAATACAATGGGAAATATAGTTGGTGCAAAAAAAAAAAAAAAGATGTTAATTTTATTTTAAACTTTTAAAAAGAAAACTTTAATATCCAATAGGCTCACAAGTTACCAGACTAATGGAAAGCAAATTCATACAAAGTTATTGAAAAATTGGGCAACTTGCCTACTTACAGAATAACCCCAGAAAATGGAGGAGGCCTCACAAAGATAATTCACCACCAATACATTTTGACCATAAGAAAGTTAGTGAGACTTTCTAATGTGCAGATGGAGAAAAAATTGATAGACCTCAGCAGATTTTGCAAAAGAAACTGCCTACCAATTATACAGAAACTAACCAAGCCAACTACTACCTCAGAAAGTGACTTTTCTCCTTTTTTTAAAAATTAAAATAAAAAAAAAATTTAAACCCTTACCTTCCATCTTAGAATACTGTGTATTGGTTCTAAGACAAAAGATCAGTAAGGGCTGTGCAATGGAGGTTAAGTGACTTGGCCAGGGTCACACAGCTAGGAAGTATCTGAGGCCAGCTTTGGACCTAGGACCTCCCATTTCTAGACCTGGCTCTCAATCCACTAAGTATCCAGCTGCTCCCTGACATTTCTAGTAAAAGTGACATAGTATACTAGCTCCAAACAACCTCATCTTGAACTGAGGGGAACTCTAGTTCAGACAGTGGCAATTCATTTCTTGCCTAATACTTATACTAGATAGACTTTTAGGGTACAACTTACAGAGATAATTTGTAAATTGTTTGGAAATTGTATGGAAACATTGACAGTTCAGGTTCAGGGAAGCAGGCTTATAGCTGCAGCAAAGATGAAGAGCCTATACCATCAACTAGCTAAGGTATGGAGGTACAGACATCAGCTAGGCACAAAAAAACTAGACCCATTCAATGTGTAACCAGATTAACATGATATTACAGGTGAGCCAGATATAATATAGGTGGCAATACTAGAGACTGCCCATGTAAAATATACCTTGCTTCTTATTAATGCATGCCAATTATCACAAATTTGAATTAGGCTTCTGTTTTATTATTTTGCTATTTTTATAGGGGTTCACCAATGCTTATCTCCTTGAACCCTGGAGAACCAATGAGCCAATAACAGTAAGCTCAGCCCCCGCTCTCCCCAAAGAAGAAGGGAAGAGCAGAAGATGTCTCTCATGAGACTATGATGTCAGAGATAGTACAAGTGAGATGAGGCATGCTCATGTGGAACCCTGGGAGTGCAAGGTTGCCACAACAGGAGGAACTCACTGCTGTGATAGTCGTGGAGGTACGGGGATTGCCACCAGCCCTTGCCTTAGCCTCCATGCTCAAGTGCCTTCAGCCATGACATAGGTTAGTAATTTTCAACTGCAGAGCAATCAGGAGCTAACACTGGGAGAGGATGAGAGAGCAATATGCTAGTTGGGTATTCATTCTCCCCAGTGGAGTTGGTTTTACTGCTCCTGCTATGACTTGGAGGCGAAGCTGAGAAAACAGCTCTGGCTGAAGAGATTTAGGACTACTGGAAGCTTCAATCTTGCTTGCCAAAAATGACAATAATTTTATCCTTTTATTTCCCTCCCCAGAAAGCAAGAATCTATTCCAAAGTTTATCTCTGTCTCTTTTAAAGTCTCTTTTGCATTTCTTTCTATCTAATCTCTAAAAGTTAATATAAATAAAACTGTGGTGTCTTTCATTTGCTCAAAGGTGGTTGAGAGGAAGGCTATGGAACCTTATAGATACAGAGGAAATTTTCTTTCTAATCTCTGGGATTTCTACCAGCTGGGGTTTTAGGAAGAAGCAAAGACTTAAAAAAAATTGATGATATATTGGACTACTCCAAAAATCAGAGATGAAAATGCATCTAGATCATAAAGGATTTCTCTATCTACAAAGAAGACAACAGTGTAGTAAGAGAAGGTTTGGTATGTAGAAGCAGGAAAAAACTTCTTTGAGGCAGTGCCTTGTGCAAAACCTTTTTCTGTTGCCTCTCTAGCTCAGAATTAAAGAACCTGGTTCTCCTCCTCTGGAAGATTAGAGTAGAAGGTGATGACTAAGGAAAAAGTCATGTCCATGGGAAACCTGAAAGGAGGGGTTGAAAAGAGTGGCTCCACCCACAAAAAAGTGAGCCAGGTCAGAGAAAGGTAATAGTTAACTTATACTACCACTATGGTTAGACTATCATGTTTATTTGTTTATATCCTTCTGTTATTCTTATAGTAAAGAAATGCATCTGTTAGCTGCATTGTTTTGTTCCTTGTGTATGTGTATATAGGCTAATGATCATATTTCTGTTTGTTTTAAGTAAGGGAGCTTCATGTCTGTTTACTCTCTGTGATTATCTGCTTGGTTATTCTGGATAGGTATGTATTTTAGGATGTTCATATTCAGACTTTTAGTCACTGAAGCACCCTTTGTCTTGGGCTATGTCTTATGATGTTAATGTGTATTTGTTTTGAATGGTGTTATGGGATAAATATATGGGATGGCAAGATAATTACTCCTTAAAGTGTTCGTTTCTTTTAATGCTTATTCTATGCAATCATAGATCTCACATATACTCCAACTAATTTTTGCAAGGGAATTCAACAGTTCTGCCTCCAGGGAGAGATGGAATGGTGTGTGCAAATGCTACTGTGGAAATGTAAGAATCAAGTATTTTGGCAACATCTTTGAACTTGGCTTTCTGGGAGAAAGAAATACCAAAAGATAATCCTTTCTGTTTCCATGTGGAAAGGAAGCATGGCAGGCAGGGTCAAACTATGCAACAGTTTTCTAGACTGTAGAGAATGGGAAGGAAAATAATATAATACTTATATAATATAATAAGGAGAACAATATAATAAAACTGGAGAACTAGGTTGAAGCCAGGTTGTAAAAGGATTTATAAGCTAAACAGAGGAGTTTATATTTTATCCCATAGGCAATTGGAAGCCACTGGATTTTATTGAGGAGGAGAATAATATGGTCAGAACTATAATTAAGGAAAATCACTTTGGCAAGATGAGTAGAAGGTAGATTGGAATAGGGAGAGACATGAGGCAGGAGGACCAATTAGGAGGCCAATGAAATAATACTGTGAGGGTCTGAACTAAGGTAATGGTTGTGCACAAGGAGAAAAAGATCAGATGCAAGAGATGTTGTGGAGACAAGATTTGATAAGATTTGAGAAATGATTGGATTTGTGGGGTGGAAAGCAAGAAGTCATAGGATATTGGAAGAAAAATGGCATCTTTAATAGAAATAGGGAAGCATTGGAAGAAGAGTATCTTTGATCAAGGGGAAAGATATTGATTTCTGTTTGGGACATGTTGAGTTTGAGACATCTCTGGGAATGTTTGAAATGTCCAAAAGGTAGTTGGTGATATAGGATTGAATATTAAGAGCAAACTGGAAGGAGAATGGAAGTTATATAGATCAGTGAATTTTTTCCAAAGAGATAATAATTAAGTCTTTGGGAACTGATGGGGTCACCAAAAGAAAAAGAACAGAGAAGGGTAGAGAAGAACAGAGCCTTAAGAAGTACCTATAGTTAAGGAGAATAATATAGATGATGAATCTACAGTGGATACTGAAAAAGAAGGGTTGCATAGGTAGGAAGAGAATCATAAGAAGGAGAGTTCAGGAGGAAAGAGTGGTCAACAGTGTTGTATGTTACAGAGAAGTCAAGAAAGATGAGGATTAAGAAAAGACCATATGACAGAGAGCCAAGCCTAGAGACACAAGTTCCTGGGTTCAAATTTGACCTCAGACACTTCCTAGCTGTGTGACTCTGGGTAAAATTACTTAACTCCCATTATATAACTTTTCTGCGTTAGAACCAATCCACAGTATTCATATTAAAACAGAAGATAGGGTTAAAAAAAGATTGATAACTTTGGAGATTATATCAGTTGAATGATGAGGTTGGAAAGACAGATTACAAAGACTTGAGAGGAGAGGTATTAGAAATAAGTGCAAACAGCTTTTTAGGTGGGAGAGATATAGGATTATAATTAGAGGAGATGATAAAAAAACTAGTGAACTTAAAAAAAAAATTTTTTTAATTCTGAATTTAACAAACATAAAAAAGAGCATTTCAGTATGTAAAGTAGAGTAGAGATTACATATCAAACCACAAATCTATTGTGCAGGTTGATTTATTTTACAAAAATGAATACATTTAGGATATTACATTTGAAGTAATCTTGCTTGTCTTTGTTTCCTTCTGAACTTCCTTGAATTCCCTTCTGTGCATTTAAAAAAATGCTTTAATGACTATCTTTTGTTCCTTTTTCTTTTTTTTAGCAGCCCTTTGCTAAAATGTGATGTCTTTTGATTCATGAATAAATTGGATTTAAGTGAGGCAGGGTTGAACAAATTCATGAGCCTCACTTTCTCATCCAAGTCCAGCAACAAGAAAAAAGTCAAGATGAGCAGTGATGGGATGCAATGGCTTGATGAATGTCTAATTAACCACTTCACAGCACCTACTTCCACCATGTTCATGGCCTTTGGAATAAATTATTCTTATCTGTTCCTTCCTGTTGGGGAAAGTCTTTACATGCCCAAGATAGACATCCCCCTAACTCACCAATGGGTTTGATGCTTGTTGTTTTAAGACTTATTTGTTACCCTCTACCTGGTTTAGCCCATCTACCAAGAAGGTATACCAGAGTGTAGATGCTATGCATGCTACAGCTTCTTGGAGCCACAAATGAGAGCTTGGTGATAGGTGGAAGCCAAAGGAAGAAAGTAGCCCTGAAAAGCACTCAACAAGCCCTCACACCAGAGGTAGTAGTCTTCCCTGAACATCCCATACACCTTCCCTGTGGTGTTATTTATTGCTAAGCCAAAGTATAGGCTTGGTATATGTCATAATTTGAAATTGCTTTCCAGAATAGCTAGACTAATTCACAGCTCAACAAACTGTATACCATTGTGCCTCCAACAACTGTAATTTTTCATTTTTGCCCTCTGTCAATCTGATAAATGTGAGTTTATCTATCTCAAGGTTATTTTAATTTTAATTTCTCTAATTATTGGTGATTTAGAGCACTTTTTAAAATATGGCTGCTGGTTGCTTGTATTTCTTCCTTAGAAAACTACCTATTCGTATCTATTTACCATGTAGTCTACTAGGGGCCATCATTCTTACATACTTGAATCATTACCTTAGATATCTTAGATATCAGACTCTTGGCAGAGAAACTCGCTGCAAAGTTTTCTGCCCTCTCCCCGCCCACCCCCCACCCCCCCAGGTAGCTGTTTCTGTTCCATTTCTTTAAAAACCCTTACCTTCAGTCTTAGAGTCAATCCTAAATATTGGTTCCAAGGCAGAAGAGCAGTAAGGATTAGGCAATCAGAAGTAAGTGTCTTGCTCAGAGTCACACAACTAAGAAGCATCAGAGACTAGATTTGAATCTGGGACCTTCCTTCTCTAGACCTTTCTTTCAATCCACTGAACCACCTAGCTGCCCCTTCTGTTTCAATTTTGTAGCATTAATTTCATTTGTGTAAAAGCCTTTTCAATTACAAGTGATCAAAATTATCTATTTTATCTTCTATGATCCTCTCTATCCCTTATTTAATCAAGAAGTCTTCTTCTCCTATCCATTGCTATGAAAAGTATTTTTTAAACCCTTACCTTCTATGTTGGAATCAATACATAGTATTGATTCCAAGGCAGGAGAGTGGTAAGGGCTAAGCAATGGGGGTTAAGTGACTTGCCCAGGGTCACACAGCTAGGAAGTGTCTGAGGTCAGATTTGAACCCAAGACCTCCATCTCTGGGCCTGGCTCTCAATCCACTGAGCCATCTAGTTGCCCTGTATTCTCTTTTTTTACTCTTATAACTGGAGTCTGGCATAAACAGAGTCCTCATCAGCTTATTCAGCTCAATGTATGCAACTTTCCCACGTGGAGAACCAGAGAAGCCTTCCAGGAAAGTCATGATGATATATAATACAAGAGTCTTGTCATGACACTGACGTATGCAAGGATCTTCTGTAACTGGTTCTGGTCAGCTAACTCTCCAGTAAAGAGGTGAATTCTTAACTGACTGTAGTAACATTCAGTCTTTGCCTCAGCAGTCTGTTGCTTACAGTTATTTCTTTGTCCATAGTGACTGGTGAAGGGAGCCTCTAACCTTGTAGGTTCAAGGGTTTAGAGGGTGCCATGCCACAGTTTGGGTTTGCAGCCACAGCAGTACTGATGTCTCTAAAGTACTAGGAGAGTAGAACCACCCTTGGCATTCCAGCCAAGTTTGCAGTCAATGGAACATCAATCCCAATCCCGGAGTAGCAAGGAATGAACTTTGGGAGTGAGCATCAGGACAGCAGCCCAGAGATAGCTGACAGAAGTCCTGATCATGGCAGGAATATGATCTTAGACACAGCCTTGGCATTGACTATTGCTATATAGGAACTGAACTAAGTTTTGTGCCTACTTCCTCCAGAGCCTGAGGTGATATGGTGGGGAGTATGGACTTGGGATGTTGTAAAGAAATGTTCATATATTATTTTTACTGTATTATCCAAGAAAATATCCCATTGTAAAAGTGAATTGATATCAAATTAAGTGGAGTTGAGGCAGTAGTAACTAAACCCTAAAAATAAAGAGACAACACCTGGAGGTGGGGAAGGGTAGTGGTAGTGGGCTTAGTACAGAAAAAACAATCCCAATCCCTCAGGGAACCTGAGAAGGGTGCCTTTGTGGGGCAGATATGGCAGCCCGGCTTTGAGAAAGAGGGTTTCTGTGTCTATAATATACTCCTCTAAGTTGTTGATAATACGATCTTTAACATATAGGTAAGGAAAATCAATGTTGGATTGTATTACTTATGACCAATTATTCCTATGTGAATTCATCTATTAGGTTCAGACTCCAACCTATAAAAGTCAGGCAATTCCTGAAGGGCATAACAGTGTAATTACTCCCAGTCCTCCAAGGCATCTGGCAGGGCTGAGATCTTAGCCCCCCGTTTCAGTGGATGACTATGTGGCCTTACTTCTCCTAATCAGATTCATCCTGAGGATTAGTCTTGCCCCCTAATGATGAAGTAATGCGGTAGAACTAAAAACTGTTAGCCCACCTCCTCATTAAAATATCCACCTATCTGGCTTGCCAGGGAAGATCCAAATGATGTACTCCAAGACCAAAAGGAAGACACACCTAGACATAAAAGATGCTGCTTGCCTTTGCTTTGGCTCATTGGTGCAAATGAGGTATGCCATTAATCTGTCCTTCAGGGCTAAATTGCTTTCTCCTGTTAATAAATATTAGACTCCGAGATATGGCCTCATTTTATTTATTGGTTAAATTTTGACTACTACAGAGGTTACGGATCCACTTGGAATTTGTATTAAATGTGTGTGTGTGTGTATAAAATGTATCTATTTGGAATTTATCATGGTATGTATATATACATATATACATATATTTATATTTATATTTATGTTTATACACACATAGCCATTACCCCAGTACTTTGGATCTTTGTGTTTGTTTGTTTATTTTAAAACCCTTGCCTTCCATCTTGGAGTCAATACCTATGTATGGACTCCAAGGCAGAAGAGTGGTAAAGGCTAGGCAATGGGGGTTAAATGACTTTCCCAGGGTCACACAACTGGGAAGTGTCTGAGGCCAGATTTGAACCTAGGACCTCCTGTCTCTAGGTCTGGCTCTCAATCCACTGAGCTACCCAGCTGCTCCCTGAATCCTTGTGTTTATTGAATACTATGTTATTGTGTTGATTTGCTTCTTTTTGTTGTATACCTGGTTTGTTCCATCAATCAACTTTCCAGTCAGTACCAATTAGTTTTGATAATTACTGCTTCATAGAATAGTTTCAGATATGATATTGCTAGGTGTCTTCTCTCTTCTTTCTCTTTCATTATTTCCCTTGAGACTCTTCAGCTGAATTGTATTATTATTTTTTCTGACTGACTCTCTAAAGCAATTCTTTGGTAGGTTGATTGATATGGTACTGAATAAATAAGTTCATTTAGTTAGTATTGTCATTTTTATGATATTACATCCCAACCATGAGCAAGTAATATCCTTCCAGTTATTTGTATCAGTCTTTATTTCTATAAAAAGTATTTTGTAACTGTTCCTATGTGTGTTTTGGTAGGTGGACTTCTAAATATTTTATACGTGCTATAATTATTTTGAATAGAATTTTTCTTTTCTCTCCCTGCTGGGTTTTGTTGGTAAAATATTTGCTGATGATTTCTGTGGGCTTATTTCATATCCTATTTACTGTATTGTTAAAGTTATTGTTTCAATTAATTTTAGTTGATATTCTTAGATTCTCTTTATAGACCATTATATTATCTATAAGAAGCAAGAATTTTACTTCCTCTTTGCTTATGATATCCCCTCAATTTCTTTTTCTTATCTTATCTTTCTTGACATAAATGTCAAATAATAGTGGTGTTAATGGACATTTCGGTTTTACCTTATCTTACTGGAAAGGACTCAAATTTATCTTAGTCGCGTATAATGCTGGTTCTTTGTTTTACATACCTTTTACCATATTAAGGAGGGGTCCATTTATTCCTATATTTTTGACATTTTTAATAGAAATGAGTATCATATTTTGTCAAAGACTTTATGTACTTCCTGATATCATCATGATTTTTATTGTTTTTGCTATTAATAGTCAGAAAACATTAAGTACCTACTATGTGTCAGATGCTGTGCTAATAAGTCCATTATATTGATAGTTTTCCTAATTTTGAACTAATCTTTCATTTCTGGTATAAATATGAATGGGACTGCTAGGTGGTATAGAAGATAGAGCCCTGGGCCAGGAGTCCTGTTTCAGACAATTAAAGTGAAAATCCTGCCTCAGACAATTACAAGCTGTATGACCTTAATTCCTAAAAGCAACTATACAAACAAACAAAAAAAAAAACCCAAACATAGGCTCAGATGATTTTACAAATAAATCCTATCAAATTTAAAGAATGATTAATTTCAATGTTACATAAACTACAAAATAAGTAATCCTTTCAAACTTTCTTCTGTGATACAACTATAATCTTTTTTTTTTTAAACCCTTAACTTCTGTGTATTGGCTCCTTGGTGGAAGAGTGGTAAGGGTGGACAATGGGGGTAAAGTGACTTGCCCAGGGTCACACAGCTGGGAAGTGTCTGAGGCCAGATTTGAACCTAGGACCTCCTGTCTCTAGGCCTGACTCTTAATCCACTGAGCTACCCAGCTGCCCCCACAACTATATAATCTTTTTAACTATACTAGGAAGATTCAAATCAGGAAAATAAAACTTTAGACTAATACTCTTTTTTTTTTTTTTTTTAATTTTTAACCCTGACCTTCTGCCTTAGAATCAATACTATGATTTGGTTCCAAGACAGAAGAGCAGTAAGGGCTAGGCAATGGGAGTTAAGTGACTTGCCCAGGGTCACACAGCTAGGAAGTATCTGAGTCCAGATTTGAACCCAGGACCTCCCATCTCTGAACCTGGCTCTCAATCCACTGAGCCCCAAAGCTGCCCCCTAGACTAATATTCTCATTTATTTATTTATTTGTTTGTTTGTTTTAGAGTATTTTCCCATGGTTACGAGCAATTCCACTGGGTTATACATTGTATCATTGTTCAAAATCTATTTCTATATTATTAATATTTGCAATATACTCATCATTTAGAGTCAAGATCCATAAATCATATCCCCATCAAACCACATAGTCAAGCATATGTTTTTCTTCTGCCTTTCTGCTCCCACAGTTCTTTCTCTGAATGTGGATAGCATTCCTTCTCATAAATTTCTCTGGATTGTCCTGGATTGCTGCTAGTAGAGAAGTCCATTACGTTTGATTGTACCACAATGTATCATAGACTAATATTCTTAATGACTATATTAATGCAAGAATTTTAAATAAAATATGCCATCCTTTAAAAAATTCCTTCACTTAATCCTACTACTCCCTCAATCTATCATCCCATATTTCTTATCCCTTTCAAAGCTAAACTCCTAGCAAAGACTTTTCTACACCTATGTTTATTTCCTAGCTTCTCATGAACTTTCTGCTATCAGTCTTCTGACCTCATCTGTCAAGTGAACAACTCTCTCCATAGTTACCAGTGATTTTTGAAATGAGGATCAATCAGGAAAGCCCATGATCAATTGTGAGTTTCCCCTACTCAACTTGGTGAGTTATAGACCTTGCATCCAAAGGGCGCAATAAAGCAGTGATAAGAGGAAAATTTCCTTACCCCTACCTAAGGGCAGAAAATAGCAACTTGAGAGGTACTTGTACTTATTACTGTTTTGTGGTATAGTCGTGTCTGACTCTGACCTCATTGGAGTTTTCTTGACAAAGATACTGGAATGATTTGCAATTTTCCTTTCCAGCTTATTTTACAGATGAAGAAACTGAGGCCAACAAGGTTAAATGATTTACCCAGGGTCACACAGCTAGTGTCTGAAGCAAAATTTGAACTCAAGTGGATGAGACTTCCTGACTCCATGCCTGGCACTCTATCCACTGAGACTCCTTGCTGTCCTAGAAGGGAGTTTCTGGACCTCTGTTCCTGTCTGCCTTTTTTCTTTCTGTCTCCTTCTCTGAACACAGGTCACTGATCAGCAATCCTTAGATGTTGCTAGCCTCAGGGGTTCCTTCATAAGTAATCCTGAATTCTAGAGCTCCTAAGAGATTGAAAGAGTTCCTGAGTTGAAAGTTGGGAATGGATTTCAAAGGAGATTTCCATATGAACTCGATTTTTTTCCTGCTGAAATAAATGAATCTTTATTTACATTACTCCTTTTACTATTTACAATACTTTGTTCATCATTTGTCTTAAGGTCAAGATTAAACTTGTGCCATGCCAGTGTTATTTAGTAAACACATATTGAGCCCATATATATTCTTTAGTAAACATATTTGATCATATACATATTACTCAGTAAATAATCTTGAACCACATACTATGTTTTGTGCCATGAGGAATACAATATAGATAATAGATAGGGTTCTTAGCCTCCAGGTACTTGCAATATGATAAAATTTATTCTATTACTTTAAAAATTAATGTTGAGGTTCTTTCTTTGATTTCTTAATTTACAAGTTATTTTCATTGAAAGCAGTATACTTTATTAACTGACCTTTTAAGAACCCTTCCAATTCTGATTCTGTGATTTTTGCTTTAAAGGGCTTAGCTGCTCAGAAACATATTAAATATATAGTGGGTATAGGAACATTTCTTTAGTCATTTAATTTCTCAGTAAGATGTTTGATCTCGATTTTTGGATAAAGAAAAGGACTGCCAACAGGACTGACCTCCAGGTGAAGGACTAAAGCCATTCCATAATGGGACAGGGGATCTGGACCTTGCCACCCCTCTATGATGTTGCTATGAATTATTCAGATAGCTCATGTGGAAATTTAGGTGAGAAGTATTGGTTTAGTAGTATCACAAAATTTCTTTACCTTGTTGGGGGTAAGAGATGGGGTGGGATGTCTAAAGAGTCTAATGGGCTATTTGAGGGTTTTATTCATGTATTCTGCAAAATGTATTTCCTGGGATTGGGATTAAATATGATCTAATCCTCATTACATCTAATTCACAGGTTCCAAGTCTTCAGGGAGGGCAATTGGGAAAAAGAAAGGCTATTGCTGTCTGAAGTAAGCAAGCAAGTCTCCTTCAAAAGCCCTGAAAGCTCTGGGACCATCAGCTTGCCTACCTTCCTGCAAACAGAGAACATCACCCATTCATTTTCTTTCTCTCTGTTTCTATCTCATGGAATATTTCCATCTATTTCCCCTATCAGCTAGCTATTGAAGATTCTATTCCAGAATTCAAAATGTGCCTTTAAAAAAAGTGAACAGTATTAAATATAGATTCATAGTTTTACATACAGTCCTCTTTGTGTTGTTATGTATATACAAATGTTCTTGGGGGGGGGTGTTTAAGTTTAGTATAAAAAATTAAAAATAAAACCCCACTAATTTTTGAGTTCCAGACTGCTTGCAATTCTCTGCTTTTCCAGGAGATGGCGATCTTTCCCTGCCTCCCTGTCATTACCCTTATTAAGATAAAGAAGAGTCCTATAAATTCCTTATCTATAACTTTAGATGAAGACCTTGGGATGAGGGCAGTGCTCCTCATTTGTACTACGATGAGGTCAACTTACATTCATAAAGCAAGTCACAAAATCAATCCTCAGGATGTCAGGCTTCACTATTGCTATTTATAAACATTTATAGAACATCTATTGTGTGCAAAGTTCCACTTATCAACCCCTGAGGATATAAAAATGTCTCAGACTCGATCTGTATCCCAGAGAAGTGGTCTCCAAAGTGAGGGCTATGATCTCCTGGCTTCTGGGGAATGTGATCAACCAACCAAAAGGTGGGAAGATGTATTGCATTACCTTTCTCCCCAGAGTTGATAAGAGCTTGTCTCCAACACAACCACGTTTTTTTCCAAGCTCTTATTTTTTTCTGTGTTATACATGTATTATCACATAAAACACATTTCCATATTGTTCATTTCTGTAAGCAAATAATCTTAAAGAACCAGAACATATACCCAAATAAACAAGTGCTAAATCATGTTTTCAGCTGCATTTCTACTCCAATAGTTCTTTCCCTGGAGGTAAATAGCATTCTCTTTCATAAGACCTCATAATTGTTCTGTATCATTGTATTGTTGTTTAGTAGCAAAGTCTATCACATTTGATCATTCTACTGTATTGCTGTTACTGTGTACAATGTTTTCCTGGTTCTGCTTATTTTGCTCTGCATCTCTTCATGTAGCTCTTTCCAGCTCTTTCTGAAGTCATCCTGTTCATCATTTCTTATAGCACAATAGTATTCCATCACTATCATGTACCACAAGTTGTTCAGCCATTCCTCAATTGACTGACATCCCTTTCGTTTCCAATTCTTTGCCACCACAAAAAGAGCAGCTATAAATATTTTTGTATAAACAGGTCCTTTCCCATCACAAACACTTTAAAGTATGATATAAACCATTAAGCAGAATTACATAAAGAAAAAGTAATTGATTTATATTGGAAATATGTAACTATGCCAAGTCTTGACCTATTACAGTCCGTCTTTCTCCCACTCCATTCCCTCCTGCCATTTGTTTTTTTCAAAGCAAAGATATTTAATAAAATCATAATCAGAAAAGCAGTAATTAAATATTTATCCTAGAAATCTGGAGTGACCTTTCCCACAAATCCACAGAATAGCAATGAAAAGAGTCAATCCATAATATGAACCCTACTTAGAGCCAAAGTGTTTCTTAGTGAAACACATGAGGCTACCTCTTGTCATTTGTGCAAACTCTCAATCTCCCCCCTTTCATAACCAGGTGTTATACCTTCAACCAGTTTTAACCTAACCTATGCGTCATCAGCCATACTTTCTCTATATAAATACTCTCTCCCTCAAATAATCTCATGGCAGTGGCAGTGGCAGGTACCTCTCTAAGGATAAGATCTGTGCTCTGGGTCAGTGATCTGTGGTTGAAATCTACTTCTCTTCTTTAAATTTGGAATGGGAAAGCATGAGCAGTGTTGCCTGGATATCAGTTTACACTACAGATCTCATTACAGTATCACTCCCCTCAAATCCATCCCCATCCTTCATCCAAAATTCTCTGTTTCTGTCTGACACCAATATCCAGCCAGTTGCTTTTACTCACATAATTGAAGCAGTTGCAAAATCTTGTCTATTCTGATTCTACAATATCCCTTGCATCCATCCCCTTCTCTCCACTTACAGAGCTGACCATCATAATTTCTCTCCTCTTTGCCCTGTGTCTGATCCCTCCCTACTCCAGTCCATCCTCTATCCACCTGCCAAAATTATTTTCCTAAAATGTATGTATCATGTATCCCCCCCTACTCAAGAAATTCCAATGGCTTCCTTATTTCCTCTAGGATCAAATATAAACTTCTTTGGTTGTCATTTAAAATCCTTCACGAACTGGCCCCAACCTGCATTTCCTTATCCTTATATTATTCATTACTCTCTTGGCTAGACCCGACGGTCTAGCCAAACTGGCTTTCTGGGTATTCTCGCAGTCATATAAAAATAAAACTATCCAAACATTCAAAGGAGATTAAGATTTGATGCCATCCAGTAAGCAGAACCAGGTAAAGAAAGAGGAATGGATTTACATTGAAAATTTCTGATGAATTGATGTCAGAAACAATGTACTTTTATTTGTTTTTATGTTATGTATGATGTAGGTGCCACAATGGATAGAGTATTTAAATTGAGTCCAGAAAGAAGCCAAGGTTTGATGGAATGCTACTGTGCTATAAGAAACAATGGTTAGAGAACCAGGGGGAACCCAAATTAAATCTGGCCTCAGATACTGCCTAGCTGTGTGTCCCTAGGCATGTCACTTAACCCCAATTGCCAACCCCTTATCACTCTTCTGGCTTAGAATGATATTTAGTATTCATTCAGAGACAGAAGGTAAGAGACAAGAGAGAGAGAAACAAGAAACAATGAGTGGGTTGATTTTAGAAAAACATGGAAAGAGTTGCATGAAATAGTGAAGAGGGTAATGAATAGAGACAAGAGAACATTGTATATAGCAACACAATATTGTTTAAAGAATAACTGTGAAAGTCCACCTCCAGAGAAAGAACTTATAAATAGGAGGATGCATTGTATAGTTTTAATATATATAGTATATATAGTTTTTACCATACCTTATAGATTTACTACATATACATGTATATATTTCATTGTTGTTCAGTTGTTTTTCAGTGATGTCTGACTTATGTCCCCATTTGAGGTTTTCACAGCAAAGATACTGGAATGGTTTACTGTTTGCTTCTTTCTTTCTCTCTCTCTCTCTCTCTCTCTCTCTCTCTCTCTCTCTCTCTCTCTCTCTCTGTCTGTCTCTGTCTCTGTCTCTCTCTGTCTCTCTGTCTCTCTCTCTGTCTCTCTCTCTTTCTCTCTCTCTCTCTCTCTTTTTCTCTCTCTCTCTCTCCTCCATCTCTACCTGCCTCCCCTGCCCACTCTTTCTCTCTCTCTCTCTCCCTCCCTGTCTTCCCTATATATATGAGCATGTGTGTGTATGCATATATATATATATATGTCTTCTATAGTGCAGAGTTGGGAGGGAAGGTGAGAAGGAGACAATTAGAAACTTAAAATGTAACAAAAAATTAAGAAAATTAAAGAAAAAAAGATTCACTAGTAGGAAAAAAATAAAGAAACCAAGGATTCTAAGACATGGAAGGTTAGGAGGGAGAATATTCCAAACCAGACATAAGAGATAACCAAGATAGAGGCACAAAACTGGGAGATGGATCATCTTGTGTGAGGACAACTAGTAATCTAGTATATCTGGACAGTAGAGTGTGTAGAGGGTGGTAGTATATTCAAGTTATTGAACAAACATCTAGTTTGTTGCTTGGTAGGGATAGTTCTACCTTGCCCTTCAATATCTATCATAAAAACACCAGTACTTTGTGGTTCTTCCCCAAAGAGAACATAAACTCTTTGGGACCAGAGACTCATTTTTGATTCTGTAGCCCCCACTACATCGTGTGTGGAACTCACATAGGAGGTAAATGATGTTGCTTGTCCTTGGTTTCCCAAAAGGACCAATCACATCACAGCGTGATGTCTTGATTTGTGCATGTATTGGATTTAGGTGAGGCAGAGTTTTACAAAATCATTAGCATCACTCTCTCTTCCAGAGTAATGGAAGTCCAGTGGGAAGACAAAAGACGGCACCACTGGTGATGGCCCAGGATGCAATGCATCTTTAATGCCTGACCAAGTTCTAAGTGTTCCACAATGCATGCGTCAGCTGCCTTCATGGCCATTAGAATAAATTATTCTCATCTGCCCATTCTGCCAGGGGAAGTCTTCTCATGCTTGGAGAGACATTCTCCCAAGTCACTGAAGGGCTGGAGGCCTGCTGGGCTATCCATAACCTGGTTTAGCCTGTCTGCCAAGACGGTTTAAAATGGAGTGTAGCTGCTATTCATGCTACAACTTCTTGGAGCCACAGGTAAGAGTTGGGTGAAAGGTAGACACTAAAGGTGGATGAGCAACCATGAAACAGGCTCCACAAACCCTCATACCAGAAGTGCCAGTCCTCCCTCAATACCTCATACTTGCTTGTTGATTGATTTGCTCTGCTGCACTTAAAACACCTTCCCTATCCTTCTACTTCCAATATACCATTTCTAGGGAATTGACTCTAGTCTCTTCTTCCTGAAAGAGAAAGGGGAATCCTGGTCATCTCATCACTTAGTCCTCCCTCTCAGTCCTGTAACTATGGCTACTTTCTTATCAATTGGATCCAACCAGCAAGTCCTTATCACATGCCTACTATATGCCAGGCCCTGGGGATACAAATCTAATGATCATTATCCTTAAGGAACTTACATACTAATGGAGGAGACAACCAGGATATATTTTGTATAAGTATATGTAGAATCAATAGAAAGAAAATACATGAAAGTTAAATGAAATTTTAGAGGAAAGACACTAACAGTTGAAAAGATCAAGGAAGACTTTATGTATAAATTAAAAATAAGTAAAAAAATAAAAATTTTAAATTAAAAAAATTTAAAGACTTCACAGCATCTTTCAGGATTTTACGATGGGGTGGTGAGGAGGGAGTGCATTTTAAGCATGGTGGACAACTAATGCAAAAGTCATAGAGGTGGAAGATTTGAAGTGCTGAGTGGGAAATAGAGAGAAGGAAAATCACATTGGCAGCAGCATGTAGGATTGACTACAGTGATGAGACTTAAGCCCAAGAGACTAATCAGGAGGCTGTTGCAATAATCTAGGAAAGAGGTGGTAATGGCCTGACCTATACTGATAGCTATGTGAGTAGAAAGTAGAGGTTGGATACAAGAGAAGTTCTGAAAGTAGAAACAGCAAGATTTGGCAACTGATTGGTTACGTCTAATAAGGAAGAGAGAGGAGTCAAGGATAAGGCTGAATTTATGGATATGGGTGATTGGAAAGATGGTGAAGCCTTCAAAAGAAAGTGAGAAATTTGGAAGAGGGGAGGTTTTGAAGTAAAAGTTAATAGGTTGAGTTTTGAGTATGCTGGGTTTGGGATGTCTCTGTAATATCCAACTAAAATTGCCAACAGGCAACTGATGATGTGTCTAGATAGATCTAGGAGGCATCAGCATAGAAATAATAATTGAACCCATGGGAGTTGATGAGATCATCCAGGAAAAGTATGTGAAAGAGGACCCAGCTTCCAAATAAGTAGGATTTAACTAGGGGAAATAACATAAATGTTCAGTCAAAATCCCTCAGAAGCAAGTTAAAACTCTCTTTTTTTTTTTTTTTTAAATTATCACTGGTAGTGATTTAGTATTTCTCTCCAAGGCTGATGGATTACTAATCCCCTCTGATTCCATTCATCTCTGAGTAGAGATTTTAGGAAATGGTGGCAGAAAGACCAGACATTCTACCCTCCAGGGAAACACTTCAAACTCACTGATGATTATATATAGTAGGAAGAATCTATTATGCTTCTTCAACCACATTTTCACTTTAGATGACACCTTTTTTTTTTTTTTAACCCTTACCTTCTGTCTTTAAATCAATACTGTATGTTGGTTCTAAGGCAGAAGAGTGGTAAGGGCTAGATAATGGGGGTTATGTGACTTGTCCAGGGTCACACAGCTAGGACATCATCTTTCTTTCCCTTGCTTCCTCTCTATCCTTCTCTACCTTTCTTTCTTTTTTAAAAATTTAAAATTTTTTAAAAAGTTTATTTAACTAACAAATTTAGAATATTTTTCCATGGTTAAATGATTCATGTTCTTTCCTTCCCCTCCTGTAGCCAACAAGCAATTCTACTGAGTTTTACATGTGTTGTTGATCAACACTATTTCCATATTATTAATATTTGTAGTAGAGTGATTGTTTAGTCTATATCCCCAATCATATCCCCATTGAACCATGTGATCAAGCAGTTTTTCTTCTGTGTTTCTACTACCACAGTTCTTTCTCTGGATGTGGATAGTGTTTTTTCTCATAAGTCCCTCAGAATTGTCCTGGATCATTGCATTGCTGCTAGTACAGAAGTCCATTACATTCGATTGTGCCACAGTGTATCAGTCTCTGTGTACAATGTTCTCCTGGTTCTGCTCTTTTCACTCTGTATCACTTCCTGGAGGTCATTCCAGTTCACATGGAATTCTTCTAGTTCATTATTCCTTTTAGCACAATAGTATTCCATCACCAACAGATACCACAATTTGTTCAGTTATTCCCAAATTGATGGACACCTCCCCCATTTTCCAATTTTTTTGCCACCACAAAGAGTGTGGCTATAAATATTTTTGTATAAGTCTTTTTCCTTATTATCTCATTGGTGTATAAACCCAGCAGTGGTATGGCTGGATCAAAGGGCAGGCAGTCTTTTAAAGCCCTTTGAGCATAATTCCAAATTGCCCTCCAGGATGATTGGATCAATTTACAACTCCATCAGTAATGCATTAGTGTCCCAATTTTGCCCCAAACATTTATAACTTTCCTTTGCTGTCTAGCCAATCAGCTAGGTGTGAGGTAGTATCTCAGAGTTGTTTTGATTTGCATTTCTCTAACTATAAGAGATTTAGAACACCTTTTCATGTGCTTAATTGATGGATTTGATTTCTTTATCTGAAAACTGCCTATTCATGTCCCTTGTCCCTTTTTCAATTGAGGAATGGCTTGATTTTTTTTTGTACAATTGATTTATAAATTTGAGTAATTAGACCTTTGTCAGAGCTTTTTGTTATAAAGATTTCTTCCCAGTTTGTTGTTTCCCTTCTGATTTTGGTTGCATTGTTTTTGTTTATACAAAACCTTTTTAATTTAATGTAATCAAAATTATTTATTTTACATTTTGTAATTTTTCCTAACTCTTGCTTGGTTTTAAAATCTTTCCTTTTCCCAGAGAACTGACAAGTATACTATTCTGTGTTCACTTAATTTACATATAGTTTCCTTCTTTATATTCTAGTCATTCACCCATTCTGAATTTATCTTGGTGTAGGGTGTGAGATGTTGATCTAAACCTAATCTCTCCCATATTGTTTTCCAATTTTTCCAGCAGTTTTTGTCAAATAGTGGATTTTTGTCCCAAAAGTTGGGCTCTTTGGGTTTATCATAGACTGTCTTTTTTTTTATTAGACATTTATTAATATTCGTTTTTAATCTGTTTACATACTTTATGCCCCTACTTTCCCCTTCACCCCCCGCTCTCCCCCCACCCATGGCCAACGCACATTTCCACTGGTTGTAACAAGTGTCCTTGTTCAGGGTCTATTTCCCATTCATGTCCGCCTCAGTCCATGCATTCAAGCAATTGTTTATCTTTTATGTTTCCTCTCCTGCAGTCCTTCCTCTGAATGTGGGTACCATCTTTACCATAAATCCCTCAGAGCTGTCTTGTGTCATTGCAGTGCTGCTGGTACAGGAGCCCATTACATTTGATTTTATCATAGTATATCAGTCTCTGTGTACAATGTTCTTCTGGCTCTGCTCCTTTCGCTCTGCATCACTTCCTGGAGGTCTCTCCAATTTGCATGGAATTCCTCCAGTTTATTATTCCTTTTAGCACAATAGTATTCCATCACCCGCATATACCACAATTTGTTCAGCTATTCCCCAATTGAAGGACATCCCCTCATTTTCCAGTTTTTTGCCACTACAAAAAGCGCAGCTATAAATATTTTCGTACAAGTCTGTTTATCTATGATTTGTTTGGGGTACAAATCCAGCAATGGTATGGCTGGATCAAAGGGCAGGCAGTCTTTTATAGCCCTTTGGGCATAGTTCCAAATTGCCATCCAGAATGGTTGGATCATTTCACAACTCCACCAGCAATGCATCAATGTCCCAATTTTGCCACATCCCCTCCAACATTCATTACTCTCCCCTTCTTTCATTTTAGCCAATCTGCTAGGTGTGAGGTGATACCTCAGAGTTGTTTTGATTTGCATTTCTCTAATTATTAGAGATTTAGAACACTTTCTCATGTGCTTATTGATACTTTTGATTTCTTTACCTGAAAATTGCCTATTCATGTCTCTTGCCCATTTATCAATTGGGGAATGGCTTGATTTTTTATACAATTGCTTTAACTCCTTGTATATTTGAGTAATTAGACCCCTATCAGAGTTTTTCGTTATAAAGATTTTTTCCCAATTTGTTGTTTCCCTTCTGATTTTGACTACATTGTTTTTGTTTGTACAAAAGCTTTTTAGCTTAATATAATCAAAACCATTAAATTTACATTTTGTAATTTTCTCTAACTCTTGCTTGGTTTTAAAATCTTTCCTTTCCCAGAGATCTGACAAGTATACTATTCTGTGTTCACTTAACTTATTTATAGTTTCCCTCTTTATATTCAAGTCATTCACCCATTCTGAATTTATCTTGGTGTAGGGTGTGAGATGTTGATCTAAACCTAATCTCTCCCATATTGTTTTCCAAACTTCCCAGCAGTTTTTGTCAAATAGTGGATTCATGTCCCAAAAGTTGGGCTCTTTGGGTTTATCATACACTGTCTTGCTGACATCATTAACCCCAAGTCTATTCCACTGATCCTCCCTTCCATCTCTTAGCCAGTACCATATTGATTTAATGACTGCTGCTTTATAGTATAGTTTGATACTGGTACTGCTAGACCCCCTTCCTTTACATTTTTTTCATTATTTCCTTTGATATTCTTGATCTTTTGTTATTCCAAATGAAATTTGTTATAGTTTTTCCTAATTCAGTAAAGAAGTTTTTTGGTAATTTGATAGGTATGGCGCTAAATAGGTAAATTAATTTGGGTAGGATGTTCATTTTTATTATGTTAGCTCGTCCTACCCATGAACAGTTAATGGCTTTCCAATTGTTTAGATCCAGTTTTATTTGTCTGGAAAGTGTTTTGTAGTTGTTTTCGTATAATAGCTGTGTTTGTTTTGTTAGCTAGATTCCCAAGTATTTTATATTGTCTAGGGTGATTTTAAATGGTGTTTCTCTTTCTACCTCTTGCTGTACTAATGTGTTGGAAATGTATAGAAATGCTGATGATTTATGTGCATTTATTTTGTATCCTGCCACTTTGCTAAAGTTGTTGATTATTTCTACCAGCCTCTTAGTTGATTCTCTAGGATTTTTTAAGTATACCATCATATCATCTGCAAAGAGTGATAGCTTAGTCTCTTCATTGCCTATTTTGATACCTTCAATTTCTTTTTCTTCTCTAATTGCTATTGCTAGTGTTTCTAGTACTATGTTGAATAATAGAGGTGATAATGGGCATCCTTGTTTTACTCCTGATCTTATTGGGAGGGCTTCTAATTTATCCTCATTGCATATAATGCTTGTTGATGGTTTTAGGTATATATTGTTTATTATTTTTAGGAAGGGTCCTTCTATTCCTATACTTTTCAATGTTTTCAATAGGAATGGATGCTGTATTTTGTCAAAGGCTTTTTCAGCATCTATTGAGATAATCATGTGATTTTTGTTTGTTAGACTGTTGATATGGTCAATTATGTGGATGGTTTTCCTAATGTTGAACCATCCTTGCATTCCTGGTATAAATCCCCCCTGATCATGGTGGATGACCTTCTTAATTACTTGCTGGAGTCTCTTTGCTAATATTCTATTTAAGATTTTTGCATCTATGTTCATTAGGGAGATTGGTCTATAGTTTTCTTTCTCTGTTTTTGGTCTACCTGGCTTTGGAATCAGTACCATATTTGTGTCATAAAATGAATTTGGTAGGACTCCTTTGCTTATCATATCAAATAATTTGTATAGTATTGGGATTAGTTGCTCTTTGAATGTCTGATAGAATTCACTTGTGAATCCATCAGGCCTTGGCGATTTTTTCTTAGGGAGTTCTTTAATGGCTTGTTCAATTTCTATTTCTGATATGGGATTATTTAGGTATTCTATTTCTTCTGCTGTTAATCTAGGCAATTTATATTTTTGTAAATATTCATTCATATCTCCTAAATTGTTATATTTGTTGCCATATAATTGGGCGAAATAGTTCTTAATGATTGCCTTAATTTCCCCTTCATTAGAGGTGAGGTCTCCCTTTTCATCTCTAATACTGTCAATTTGGTTTTCTTCTTTCCTTTTTCTTATTAGATTGACTAATTTTGTCTATTTTATCTGTTTTTTCAAAATACCAGCTTCTAGTCTTATTTATTAATTCAATAGTTCTTTTACTTTTGATTTTATTAATTTCTCCCTTAATTTTTAGTATTTCTAATTTAGTTTTCATCTTGGGATTTTTAATTTGCTTGCTTTTTAATTTTTTGAGTTGCATGCCCAATTCATTAATCTCTGCCCTCCTTAATTTGTTAATATATGCACTCAAGGATATAAATTTCCCCCTGAGTACTGCCTTGGTTGCATCCCACAGAGTTTGGTAGGATGTCTCATCATTGTCATTCTCTTCAATGAAATTGTTGATTGTTTCTATGATTTCTTCTTTGACAATTTGGTTTTGGAGAATCATATTGTTTAATTTCCATAGACTGTTTTGCTGACGTCACTTACACCAAATCTGTTCCACTGATCCACCCTTCTGACTCTTAGCCAGTACCATATTGTTTTGATGACCACTGCTTTATAGTACAGCTTAATATCTGGTACTGCTAGGCCACCTTCCTTCACATTTTTTGTCATTATCTCCCTTGATATTCTTGATCTTTTGTTCTTCCAAATGAACTTTGTCATAGTTTTTTCCAACTTAGTAAAAATGTTTCTTGGCAGTTTGATAGGTATGGCACTGGATAAGTAAATTAATTTGGGTAGGATTGTTATTCTAAAAAAAATAAAACCCATGGGATGCTTTCCACCATGAAATTTGCTAAATCCTCCTAATATCAAACTACTAGACTTTCCTGGGTTGGGGGAGCAGGAAGTACCAGTAAGCCTATTGATTATACGATAATTATCCAAGCATCTTTGGGCCCAGTCCTCCCACAGTACTTACTCTTGATATACAGCTCTCTGTCCCATGTTTCTTGGTTTTCAGGCCTCTTTCCATCCCTAACCTCTTCCCCCACAGACTTGCACTTCTCAAGGGGCAGGATCTGAACCTCTCTGTCAGTATTTCCAGTAGAAGATATTCCCCTGAGGCTTGGAAAAGCTGATTTGAGGAGCTCAGACTAAGTGGCTTTTCTCTGAGAGTCAAGGGATGAGACTCCAGGAACAAAGTTGCCTCCACCCATCAGTCTGGAAACCAAAGGTTCCAGAATTCTTCTTCTTATCAGGTAAGTGTCTCTATGAATCCCACAGACCTTTTCTCCCCAGGTTTACTCCCTGGCCTGCCCAATCCTAGATCTCTGTGGTCCAGCCTCCAAACAGTATATATCTTATTTGTATATAGTTGTTTGTATATTGGCTTCATTAAATTGCTAACTCCTGCCTTTAGCAGGGACTATTTTTGCCTTCCTTTCTCTCTCTAATATTTAGCAAAGTGGCTAAATACTAGATTTACTAATTATAATAAATATATTATTTTTAATATATGTCATATACATATATTATATATATATATTATTTATAAATAAAAATAATAAAAATTTAAAAGTGGCTGGCACTTAGTAAGCAATTAATAAATGCTTTTTTCATTTGAATATCAGAATGGTTCAAGGAGTCCCTGAAAGTGGCTTGCCTTAGGCATACTTAGTCTCCAGGGGCTCCCCGTGGCAATTTCCAGCTCCTCTCTGGCCCCAGCTATGGTTCCATCCCAATCTCCCATTATTCCACCAGGCTGAGATTCACTCTGAAGGCAAGAGGGCAGGGATCCAGTGCCCTGTGGAAGAGGTGAGGAACTTCCTTTGTTCTCTTATAAAGGGTGTTCTGAAAAAGAACCACAGAAGACCATTTCTCTGACCTCTGCCCAGTGGCTCCAGAAGGCTCTTCAGGGATGGAGGAGACAGTTGTAGTAGGGACTCCTGGGGCAGATGGGATGCCTGTGCTGAAGCCCAGAATCTTGAGCCCAACCTGGGGTCTCGCAGGCTCCCCTGGCCGCCAACGCCGTCACACACTCCCAGCCAGTGAATTCCGATGTCTCTCCCCAGAAGATGCCATCGGTGTGTTTGAGATTGAGCGAGAAGGTAAGTAGCTGACCCTGCGGTGTGGGTCAGCTCTTTTTTAGTTTTCTCCTCTCATGAGGCCCAAATCAATATCTGGGGATAGTAGAGGTCAGGGCTAGTGGAGCCAGGTGACAGAGATGAGACATCTCAGGTTGCTCGTCTTATTGGTAGTGGATAGAATCATAAAGAGAAAAAAAAATGTAGCAATTGTCCTTTTATTTTTTAATAACCCTTGCCTTCTGTCTTAGAATCAATACTCTGTATTGGTTCCAAGGCAGAAGAATGGTAAGGACTAAGCAATGGGATGGCTCTCAATCTACTGAGCCCCCCAGCTGCACCTCCCCCTCACATTTCTACAAAATCACCCTTATCTGTTTTCTAAGTTGTTCCGGAGTTCCAGGACCAACCACATACAGCAGTGACTAACGCGTCTGCTGTTTCCTCCCATCCATAGCTTTCATCTCCGTCTCAGGAAACTGTCCCTTGTACATTGATGAGATCCGGTACTTCCTGACCCTGTGCCCAGAGATGTCCCTGGGCTGGTTTGAGGAAGGTCGGCTTGTAGCATTCATCATTGGCTCCCTCTGGGACCAGGACAGACTGACTCAGGTGAGGTGGTGGGGATGGGGAAGATATAAAAAAAGACCCAGGCCCCTAAGAGAGGCTTCCTTTTTGCCAACCTCATCCCAGGCTCTTTAAGGGATGGTGACTTATGTCAGACCCAGAGGAAAGAAATTCTGATTTATACGCCCTCTCCTAATTTCCAAGGCTAAGATGTGGGGCTTGGAATCATCTCCTTTTGCCCCAATACTTAGGAGTGCATTAATATTGTCCAGAAATATCTTTCCCAATAAGAGTATTCCTAAAAGAGAAGCCCAAACATGTGTGCCTCTGAATTTTTAGGACACTTCTTTTTCTCCCCAACCCAGGGATCCCAATCAGCTTGGAAGTATAATTTTTAGGGGGTTGGTAAGGAAAAGAAGAGATTTAATTTCTTCCCTCTGGGCCTCCAGGAGTCTTTGACGTTACACCGGCCCGGGGGCCACACTGCCCACATTCACGTGCTTGCAGTACACCGCACCTTCCGCCAGCAAGGCAAGGGTTCCATCTTGTTGTGGCGTTACCTGCAGCACCTGTGTTGCCAGTCATCTGTTCGTCGAGCTGCGCTTATGTGTGAAGACTTCCTGGTGTCCTTCTATGAGAAATGTGGCTTCCGGACAGTGGGCCCATGTGCGGTCAGTGTGGGCACCTTGTCCTTCACTGAACTCCAGTGCCCAGTGCAAGGCCGTGCCTTCTTTCGAAGGAATAGTGGTTGCTGAATTTTTTCCTCTCGTACCCTCCAACACTTTCCCCTGCCCTCTGAAGCCCGGAGTTCTTCGGGGTCCTGGTAGGGACATACAAAGCCCTTTGGGGACTGGAAGGAAATGGTCTGATGGATCACTGATGCCGTGATCAATGCTCAGACTTTGACAACAGCAAAGCCCAGCCACTCAGGTCTGGATTCTGTACTCCTCTATTCATTCCTCCCCAAGTCCCATCCCAATTTAGATGAAGTGTTAAAAGAGACCATTAAAGCAATTCTCAGTTGTCAGGGTGGACCTTGGACTAAACGGAGATGGCATTTTCCCTTCTCCCAAGACAGTCCAGCCCAGGTTCAAATGGGAGGCTGATGGGAATAGCAGAACAGAAGGGAAAGATAGGAAATTCCCTCCAATATCTGAAAACTCTATATTCAAATCGTGTTTTCACTTAGAAAATGAGAAAGTTCTATGTTCCACATTTGTTCCTTCTTCCACTCAGGGCATAACCACTGAGAGTCTCCTGCTTGTTCCCCCAGCAGTGGAGAGGAGGGCTCTCCTGAGGATATTTTTTTTTCTTTCTCCCTCCAGGAAAGGCAATGGGATAGGGGAGGGGCAGTTAGTTCATCTATCTTTCCCACTTCCAGAAATGGAAGGAAATGTTGGCTCTGCTTAAAGACAGCTTCCACAGTAGAGGAGTTTAGTGATCAGGAAGGGATAACTTTCTTGTTTTCTGTGGCTGCTTCTAAATCTCTCTGCATATGTGGGAGGAGGGAAATGGGAAAAGAACACTCCATTCTTAACTGTAACAGATGGAGAAGGACAACCTCTTTCCCCATAAACTTCTCTTTCGGCAGTCAAAATAAGGCTCCCCCGTTGTACCCACCTCTTTCCCCAAACACAAAGCTTTCCAGGTCCCCCTTCTAGCAATGACCCCATGAGACACCTCAGCTCCAAGCTCTTCAACCTCTCAGTTTTACTTCCTAGATAAAATGGAGCTAAAGTGTTGTTCCTCTCCTCCTCCACCACCACCACTCTGCTCCCACACCAATTCTATTTGTAAAAATAAAGCAGTTAAAGCTCCATCAATCCCAACCATGGTGCATTTTCATATACTGCCAAATTTCAGCTTTCTCTTTGCCTCAAGTTCCTGGCTTTAAAAGAAACACTCTTCCAAAGGATGAAACACACACTTTGTTTTCTATAAAGAATATTTAATTAAATAGTGATACTGTCCATAATAGTTATCACTAAACTGGTTTAAGTTTTAAAAATAATAATTCCAACATGAACCAGTTAAAAAAAAAAGGAACTCTCCAAATTTGAAGCAGCTCCCCAAAGCTAGTTAGATTCCATCCTTGTCACCATACCCTCTTTGGGGTATGATGTGAAGTGGAAAGCTATTGGGGCTGGGGAGTGTTGCTGAAGAATCTGAGTCACTTGAAAGAGGTGAAGGACAGAATGAGAGGAGGCTTCCACCTCCTAGGTCCAGCCCATTCCCAGCTAAGTAGTATTTTTCCCTTCTTTATTTCTCCTCCTGTCCCTGTTCCTCCCACTTTGTAATAGGCATCCACCATCTTTCCTAGTATACTAAGTATACTAAGAAAGGCTTACAACCCCAAGACAACTCATTAGAACCCCTTGGGGTGAGGCATTAAGGCAGGAAAGATAGTAAAACACCATCTCCCATTCATTCTATGGGAGTCTGGGGATGGGGAGGTTCAGAAAGGGAGTCTGGCCCTTCGGAGAGTTCTGTGGTCTAAGGCAGCTTTGGCAGGAGAGCCCTTCCACAGAAAAGACCTCCTCGGTCTAGGAATGGATTCAAAGTCATGAGGAAAGAAAAGGCACCAGGACAGACTATGGTTAAGCACAACCAGAGGCCCCAGAGGAAAAGAAAGCCATCTAAGACCATCTTGGGTGGTCTTTTAAAGAGGAGCTTCCTGGGTATGAGTTGGGTAGAAAGATTTCCTGGCCTCCTGCTGGTGGTGCAGGGAAGGCAAGAGGACCAAAGCTCCCCAGAAGTAGGCGAGGGTCTCCCTGAAGAGGCCTCAAATCAAGAATTTGAAGAGTATAAGACGGAGGCCTCTACTTCCCAAAATGCCACTGGGATCCCGAGGAGCCTGTCTTGCCCACATCGAGTGGATACTGCCCCAACCCACTCCTAGGAGTTGCTGGTGAGTGCCCTCTGTCTCCAGGATTTAATGGCCACGTTCACGTAGCCTCCAAGCAGAGGGAGAGGAGAGTGGCATTTTGCTCCCCTGGAAGAAACCATGAACTCTCTCTCTTCCTCCAAGGCCCCAAACTTTGGTGGCACCAGATACCCAAATGGGCATCTCACGGCTTCCCATCCTTTCGCAGGCCTGGAAGCCCAGGACTGCAGAGGGGCATCAGTGTAGCACCTGGTCCAGCTCATATTTCTCACAGAATCGGCTGGTGAAGGGGAAGCAGGTGAGGTATTCGATCCAGGGCCAGTTGATGGGATAGACATACAGCCAGATGACGAGGGAGGCAAAGAGACCTGCAAAGATGACCAGGGACACCAGGATCATGGCTCGCTTGCGGTACTTGTCTCCTGTGCCAAAGGTGATGTAGGGCAGGAAGGCAAAGGAGAGCAGGAGGCCACTGAGGAAACCGAAGATGTGGGCGATGTTGTCGATCCAAGGCAGAAGCCCGCAGATGAAGAGGAAGAACACAATGCCCGACAGGTTCAGGAATGCCTTCCAGGGGTTTTCCAAGAGCTGCCAACTCTGGATGAGCTCGACAAAGAGGCAGGCGAGGAGGCCAAACTGGGAGCCCGCAGGGCCCACCTGAGGAGAGGAGGGGTACAGTGACTTTACTCAGCCCTGTTAAAGGTTTAGGGGCCAAAGCAGCTAGAACTGGGGGGCCGGAGGGGGGACCATTCCTAGGCAGTCAGGGAGCAAATCAAGGAGGAGGCTACAGTCAATAAAGGCTTTTTGGTGAATCAGTGTCATCTGCTGCTGTTCCCTCATCCGTAGGGATTAGAGTCAGCTAAACCTACAGGATTAGGCATCAGCCTGCTAAGCCCTGGCAGGGGAGACCAAAGTGGGGAGGAATATGGGTATCATCCTGGCACAGAAATAGAGTCCTCAGAGAACAGGCCAGGGTAAAAAGCAAGGTGGGGAGGGAGCAGCTGGGTAGCTCAGTGGATTGAGAGCCAGGCCTAGTGACAGGAGGTCCTAGGTTCAAATCTGACCTCAAGACACTTCCTAGCTGTGTGACCCTGGGCAAGTCACTTGACCCCCATTGCCTAGCCCTTACCACTCTTCTGCCTTGGAGCCAACACACAGTATTGATTCCAAGACGGAAGGTAAGGGTTAAAAAAAAAAAAAAAAAAAAAAAAAGCAAGGTGGGGAGCGAAGGTATGATGGGCTCCCTGTCCCCAAACCTTTCCCCTTAGAAACTGCTTCAAAGAGTCGAAGGGGACTCTATCCCTCTCCAAGAGACAAAATGTTTAGAGTCCATGGCCTCTTTGGGGATACCAGGTAGGGGACAGTCCTTCAACCACAGGTCTAGTCCACATCAGACACCCCCTAAGAAGTTAAGGGGAGGGGAGAGAGCAGACTCCCTCCATGCCCAATCTTTGTCCATTTCCAAGGGCAAGATCACAGAATTTGTCCTGGACAATAGGTCTCTGGATCTCCTACCTCTGCTCTATACGGAAGGAAGATGGCGCTGGCTAGGTTGCCTGTGATGCCACTGAGGATAAAGATGATGGCAATTCGGTGCCAGCCTGCCAATTTTTCCAGATCCCGCAAGATGGTCATTTGGAAAAGCACGGACACGAGGCAGTGCCCCAACCTAAGACAGAACAGAGTGTCTCTCTTTATCATTGGGGACCCAAAAAACACTGGAGGTTGAGAACTTAGGCAGGCTTCTTCTCCCAAAGGTTAGCATTCCACATTCTAGTTAGAACTTTGGAGCCAGGCATTTTTCTCTAAGTTTTTATCACTAACGTCTTCTCAATCACACCGGATTCTCTAAAGCGATCCTCCTGAATCCCACTATTGCTAAAAAGTTGTATGTCCCTCTTACCTTCTGAATCCTCCTTTCAGTTTGATCAGCCCCATTCCCCCACTTCACCCGGCATATACCCTCATCCTAGCCCATTCCACCCATTCCAAAGTGTCCTTTGGAACTCCAGCTCTCTTCTCAACAAATGTCCCATATCCCCTTGAATTTCTTTGGAATCCTTCACTTCTTCCCCACTATCTCAAGTTCTACTTCTAAGTGTATGAGTGTTGCCAGGCAGTCATGAGAGCAAGCCGAGTTCTGCCATCTACAGGGTGCACTTTCAAGCAGATGTTCACTACTGTTTCGCAATCCTTAGCAATTTCCTATACCATCCATCCTCCCCAGCTACTGATTCAAACTTTTTTGGCTCAAACCCCTAACCATATTCCTTCTTTCCTCCACCAAGGTTCAGGTCATCATAAGTTCCATCAAAGCATAGGCTGGTTAACTCAGATCTCCTTTTCTTTCTCTCTTCTGTCTCAGAAGAAGTGAAATTTCCTTTTACTTGCTAAAGCTTACCTTACTTGCTAAAGCTTTCCCTTACTACTGGCCTCCTTTACTCCTACCTCCAGCATCTGATCCTAGCATAAAAATCATCCTCTCGTTTATATATCTTAAAATTCTCCCACTTTGCTGGTTCTTCCATATCTGCCTACAAATGTACAGAAGTCTCCACAATTCTAAAAAAAAAAATCTAAAAAAATCAATAAAATAAAAAATTCTCCCTTGATTCTTCTACTACTCCATTTTTCTTTTCACTTGATGCTACACTTTTGGGGGAAAATTGTTTATATTTAAGAACTCTAATTAACATAATAACTATCCATGATTTCAGAGGAATGATAATAAAAGTATGCTTCCCACCTGACAGAGGGGTGATGGGCTCAAGATGCAGAAGGAGATGTATTTTTAGAGATGACAAATATGTGGATTGGTTTTACACAACTATGATTCCTTGTTACAGGGATTGTTTTTATTTTTCTCAACAGAAGAAAGGTTGAGAGGAAGAGAAGAATGAGCAATAGTGTGGCTCAGAAAAAGAAAGTTATTGATGTATTTTTTTAAATGACCAGAGAAGAACAGAAGGAAATACAGTCAAGCAGAATAGCTTTGAAAGTAACAAGTTAAATTTATTACGTGATTTTTTTTCCTAGTCGCTTGAGATTCAATTTCATATATGATCCTCTTTTTTTCTGTTCTACTTTGCTTACGGAAATGTTCTTATTTTGGGTGCCAAGGTCAGAATAAAAAATAAAATTAAAAATTGTTTATATCTAATGTCTTCACTTATACACGACTTCTCTTTTCAACTCTAAAAATCTGTTTTCCTTGTCCCCCACTCATATAAAGTACTTTTACAAATCATCAATAACTTCCTCCCAAGCCAAATCCAAAGGCATTTTTTTTAGCCCTTATCCCTTTTGACTTTGCAAAATTTGACACTATTGACTATCTTTTCCTCCCTGATTTCAGAGATATTACATTGTGGGTTCTATCCTTTTTCCCCCCTCTTTCTTCTCTCCAGGCAATCTCATCACCTTCCCAATTCCTTTGTGTAGGAGGTAATTCCAGGTTCTGCTCTGGGCTCTTTGCTTCCCTCTTTTTTCCTTCCTTCCTTTCTCCAAGGCAGAAGAGTGATAAGGGTTAGGCAACTGCAGTTAAGTGATTTGCTCACACAGCTGGGAAAGTATTTGAGATAAGATTAGAACCCAGGTCTGGTGCTCTATTCAATGAGTCACCTAGATGGTCTCTTTTCAGTCAATCTCACTTGATTTAGTGACTACAACCACTACTTCTATGCTCTAAGACTCCAAAATCTCTATCTCTAGATCAGAATTCTCTCCCAAATTCTAGTCTTAGACCTTCAACTACCTACAGGAATTTCTTCTAGATGGCTCCTTTTTGAGTTCTACAAGTTATGAATTTATCATCTTTCCCCTAAAAAGCAGCTCCCCCTTTTCATTTCTCAATTCTGTCAATGGCAACACCAATTACCTAGTCATCCATGTTTTACAGATTGATATGATTCTTCCATCTCCCTCATCTCACATATTCAATCACAATTACCAACTCATGCCACTTCTATTGCTGAAATAATTCTCCCACCTGTCCCCTCTGATGTCTATTTCCACTGGCACCAGCTTCACAGATTCTCATCACTACATACCTTTAAAGCCTCCTCACTGGTCTCCCTAACTCCACTCTCTTCCCCAAGTGCCAGGCCATCTTTCATGCCACTATCAGATATTTCCCCAATGTATAGGTTTGATCATGTCATTTAAGTGCTAAAATCTCTTTAGTGGTTCCCTTTTGCTTAATGAAAACACCCCAGAGAGAAAGAAAGCCCTCCAAGAGGAGCTCTAGGACTTGGGGTTGGGGACAAACCTATAAGTTGAGACTCTTACCCAGCATGGAGGAACAGGGATAACCAAAGCCTGTAGAACTGATCGGGGACCTCAGGGTTCAGGAATGGCAGAAGCCCACACACTTTGTCCAAGCAGTGTACCTAAGAAAAGAATTGGGCAGCAGGTGGTGGGAAGGGTGAATGAATAGTGGTCAGAGTCTTAAAGGAGATTTTGGATGAGCTAAGCTGGGCCACTGATTGTGTCTGCAACCCTGGGAGTCCTTAAATGAAGGGCAGGGAGGGAGTAGAAAGGGGATGGTAGAGTTAGATCTGGGCTATGCTAGGGGTTCCAGGCCAGGGAAAGCAATTAGGTTTTTGGCTTTTGGGCAGCCCCTCATTCTTGATCAAAATACCTTAGTCCCTTTACTGAGGGCTCAAAGCACTTAGTTCTCACTGGTCCTTAGCTCACCTGGGAACAGAGTGTTGCTTCTTCATGGAAATAGCCATGCATGAACTCACAGTATTCCCGGGTTGTGATCTCACAGCTGGATGAGATTAGAAAGAGTTCAGAGCTTGGTTTAGTTTTTGCCTCCCTCGCTTTCCAAGGACTGTTCCTCCCTATCCTTCTCCCGTGCCTGTGTTGGTGAACCTATGGCACATGTGCCAGAGGGGGCTGCTTCCCCACCCCATGTGTGCCTGAGGACATTTCTCACTTGTCCCACCCTCTGATCAACAGCCAATGGGAGAGCTTCCTCTCTCCCCTGTAAGGGGAAGGCTCACATGCAGTCTGAGGGTACATTCCAACTCTAAAAGGTTCACCATCACTAAACCATGCCCTTCTGCTCCCCAAGCCTCCAACTAGCAACCCATAGAGGAAATGAAGCTGCCTCTACAGCCAAGTACTCTGAAACCCCTGCCTAGGGAAGTATTCCTCTGATCCCTCCTCTTAAACCTGGAAAGGTGCAGAACAGAAGAGGGAGAAGAGAAAAGAAGAAATTATAAAGGATAGGGGTAGGAGAGCTTCAAAAATGCTGGGAGAAAAAAATGGGCCTGGGATGGGACCACCTAAATGTTTGGCCCAGGGTGTAGGAAAGAGAAGAGTCACTGTACTCACCTGCCCTTGGTGCCAATGCAACATGGGCGACCCTTGATCTGGCAGTCCATGTGAAGATAGCCAGTGAGGTTATTCTTGGCCTGGTCTGTGCAGATCTAAGAAGTATATATGTAAGCTTGTATGCATGTGCCAATGTGCCATTCCTCTGCTTCTCTCTTTCTCCTTCTTTCTTCCCTCTTCTTCTTCTCTTTCCCTTTCCTCTCTTTGTCTCTCTCCCTCCTTCTCTTTCCCTTTCCCTCTTCTCTCTGTCTCTCTCCCTCCCTCCCTTTCTTCTTTCCATTTCCTTCTCTCTCCCTCCCTTTCTAACTCCTTCTCTCTCCCTTTTCCTCTTCTCTCTCCCTCCCTCCCTTTTGCCTTCTCTCTTCCTTTCCCTTTTCTCTCTGTCTCTCTCCCTCCCTTTCTTCCTCTTTCTTCTCCATCTTTCTCCCTTTCCCTCTTCTCTCTCTCTGATTCTGTCAAACCATAAGAAGTTACTCACTGGCCACTTGGTGATATCATCTGGCCAAACGTGGGCACCACTGGAGGCTGGCTCCTCACAGGTCCTATAGGAGGGAGAGAAGAAAAGACCAGAGCAGCATGAACATTGCATTGTCTTGTCAATGCCTAAGGGTAGGCAGGAACCCACGCCACATGAAAGCAGGCACTGGGCCCCATTTTATTTGTGTTCTTAGTACCTCAAACAATAGTCCTGCATCCAGTAAGCACTTGATAAAAGTTTGTTAAATCTAATGGCAGGAACGGAGAGAGCTCATTTAGGGTCCCTTCTGTGTTCCTCTAATCCTATTTAGATTTTTTGACTCAATAATACCATATTTGACCCAATAACATATTAAGTTTATTTCCTAAGATGATCCAGGAAAAAAGGAAAATGACTTATTTGTTCTAAAATATTTATGCCAGCTCTCTTTGTGGTGGCAAAGAGCTGGAAATTGGGGGGATGCCCATCAATTGGGGAATGGCTAAACAAATCATGGCATATGATTGTGATGGAATTATTGAACCATAAGAAATGATGAACAGATTAGCTTTGGAAAAACATGGAAAGACCTACATAAAATTATGAAGAATGAAACAAATAGAACCAAGAGAGCATTATATACAGCAAAAGAAATATTTTTTGAAGAATGATTTGTGGGAACAGCCAGGTGACTCAGTGGACTGAGAGCCAGGCCTATAGATGGAAAGTCCTGGATACAAATTTGGCCTAAGATACTTCCTAGCTGTGTGACCCTGAGTAAATCACTTAATCCCTATTGCCTAGCCCTGATCACTCTTTTGCCTTGGAACTAGTACACAGTATTGATTCTAAGATGGAAGGCAAGAGTTTAAAAAAAAATGACTTGTGTATTTCTACCTCCAGTGGAAGAACTGATAAATAGACATAAGACATAGTTCTCTATATACACATATATTTTTTTGCCAAATGATGCCTTCTCTAATGGGTGGAGGAGAGAGAGGGAAAGAGTTAACTGGGTATTTTAATGTAACAAACAAATTAATTAATTTTCTTAAAAAAGCTCATTCTAGAGCCCACATGTTCAGGGCCTCAGTCTCCGAGGGTTGGTCCAGTTGATACCTGGGGTCCTGGTGGCAAACAGCCCCTGATGTCCTAATTGAGTTTGGTTTAGAGTTGTCCACGTTGGGAGCAGTGTCATCTGGCCATTTGGTGAAAGTAGCCAAAGTCTCCTAGAAAAAAAAAAATTTCTCAATCCTGAGAAATAGGGTTGCTTTTTCCCTCCCCCAAAGGTTCAAGTCCATAAAAGTTCCTGACATCCAAATACACCAGGGTCTTTGGAATCTGGGAGAAGTTAATCAAAATAGGGGCAGCTAGGTGGTATAGTGGATACAATGCCAGGACTTGGCTTCAATTCTAGCCTCAGACATGTCCTAGCTATGTGACTTTGAGCAAGTCACTTAACTTCCTACTCCTTACCCTTCTGCCTTAGGAAATATTACTAATACAGAAAGTAAGGGATTAAAGAAAAAAAAGTAGTTCATAAAAATTGCTGGATGAAAGATCTGTACATGCAAAGAAAGTCCTGTGGTAAGTATGATGGGGTAAGAAAGAAGAGGGAGACATGGTCTCAGCCTGGGGGGAACTCCTAGTCTAAAGAGAAAGGTAAGAAATATAACCAGAAAAACAAAAACATTTACAAAAAAACAAAGAGCAGTGCAAGTTGATATGGCTGATATCAATTAGTTCAAATCTTGTCTTTAACATTTACTACATGAGTGAACCTGGCAAGTCCCCTAATTTTCTTGGGCTTCATCTCACCTCTAAAAAATAAGGAGGTTGAATGAGATGGCCTCGGAGGTTCCATACAAACTGTAAAGTGATGATTCTACCTTGCTTATACTACGGGGGAGTGGACCATGGAGGATGTCCAAATGGCCTCTGCTTCTCAAGTGACACCTCCATTTCCTTCCCACCAGCCCTAGTCTAGAAAAGCTTTCCCCTGACTCCCCCAACCCCTTCCTCTCCCTCTCCTTTCCCATACTGAGCAGTCTGCCCGCTGAGTCTGGATGCAGCCCGAGTTGTCATTCTGGACACAACAGCCTGAGTCACGTTCCTGGTCTCTTTCACGCTGGATCAACCGCTCGACCTGCTGATCCTTCCGGATGCATGGGGAGAACTTGGCTCCCAGGTGGATTAAGTCAATCTGGGGTTGGAAGCATGGAGAAAAGAGAACTAGGTCTGGAGGAAGAGGGGAGGCCTTCATCCTCATCCTCAAGAAGCTCAGGATGAGATAAGTCCCTTTCTTGGGAGGGGTGGAGGGGGGGAGGGACTGAGTCCCTTGATAGAGGATCTCTAAGGCCAGTACTGGACTTAGAGCCAGGGAAACCTGAGTTTGACTCCTTCTTCAGACACTTGTTAGCTAGGTGACCATGGGCAAGTCACTTAATTTTTCTCAGCCTCAATTTTCTCAGTTGTAAAATGGGGATGATAATAAAAGCACCTTCCGCTCAGGGCAATTGTGAAGATCAAATGATATAACATTTGTAAATCACTCTCCAAACTGAAAAATGCTATATAGATGCTAAACATTTCAGTGTTGAAATTTTTATATAAGAGATGGGGGCAAATGGTCCCTTTGGCAGACTGACCACTTAGAAAGCCTAAGGTTCTTTTGGTCTAGCTGAGTCAGAGATTTGGCCATATAGCTGCCACTTCCATGCCAACTCTAACTGAGGTCTCTGTTTGGGCTGGACAGGACCATCCCTCCTACAAAGCTCCAAGGGACCTCATTGGGAGGAGAGGAAGCCCTGGACAACATGATAAGGGGAAGCTTTTATTTTATTATTATTTTTCAAATCATCTTTTATTTATTTAATTAATTTAGGGTCGTTTCTCATGGTTACATGATTTATGTTCTTTCCCTCCCCTCTTCCCTCTCCCCTCCGGAGCCGATGAGCAATTCCACTGGGTTTTACATGCACCATTGTTCAAAACCTATTTCCATATTATTATTTGCAATAAAGTGATCATTCAAAATCAACATCAAGGGGAAGCTTTTAAGGGGACAACCAGAGGCAGAATATAGCTCCTTCTGTCTCCTAAGCGACTAACACAAAACCACTTAACAAGGGATTCAATGAATTTGAACTTGAATTCCAGTAACCTGGACAGCTGGGTTCTGAATTTCATACCGAGCTTGGACCAATCCAGAAGTTCTCTTGCTGGATGTACTTTACACTCTCATACACGCCTTTATTCCTTAGCACCTGGAAGGGGAGGGCATAAGAAGGGTTATCACCCTGCCAAAGACACTTAGGAGGTTACTGGTTGGAATGACCAGCTGTGTTAATACCCCTGATGGTTAAAAGGACATGTTGCCTTCTCTGGACAAGATCCTCTCCTGCCTTGGGTGATGCAGCAAGGTCTTCAGTGGTAGAATGGGAAAAGTGGGGGCATTAAAGGGCATCAAAAGCAAATAGACAGGGGGCAGCTGGGTAGCTCAGTGGATTGAGAGCCAGGCCTAGAGACGGGAGGTCCTGGGTTCAAATCTGGCCTCAGACACTTCCCAGCTGTGTGACCCTGGGCAAGTCACTTGACCCCCATTGCCCACCCTTACCACTCTTCCACCTATAAGTCAATACACAGAAGTTAAGGGTTTAAAATTAAAAAAAAAAAAAAAAAAAAAGCAAATAGACAACCCAGACCTCTTTCTCTACTAAGGGGTATTGCCTAAGCCTGGACCCCAGCCCCAACTCACCAGCTGGGAGGTGACATGCTGAGCAAATCCAATAGGGGCAATGCCATAGGTGCCAATCACCAGAAGTGTGATCAGGATGTGCACAACGGTTAGCCAGTAAGTAAAGTATGGCCTAGGAACAAAAAAGCATGTGGTCAGTAGTAGTCACTGTTTCAGAGACACCAAAGAGCTCTGAGGAACCCTTGAATCAATGTCTTTGACCTCTGCCCTAGACCAAGTATGAGGGAGACACACAGAAGTCATAGATGTATACAGAGAATGGATAAAGAACAAAAGGGAGGACTTTGGGAAAGAGAAGACTGGAGGAAGGCAAGGGAGAATGCCTTTAGCTTTATAAATACTAAGTTGTTTTTTTAAATTTATCTTTATTTTACTCCAATAACAACATAACAAAACACATATATTTTCCAAAGTTACATGATTCATGTGGTCTTTCTTCCCTCTTCTGTAGTTGACAGCAATTCACAAGTTGTTGGGTTTTTGTTTTTAATCCTTACCTTGTGTCTTAGTATCAGTCCTAAAACAGAAGAGTGACAAGGACTATAGGCAATCAGGGTTACCCAGGGTCACACAGCTAGGAAGTATCTGTGGCCAGATTTGAATCCAAGTCCTCCTGACTCCAGGTTTGGTGCTCTATCTACTGTGCTATCTCGCTACCCCAAATAGTAAATTTTTAATAAGTTTATTGAAGGAAAAAGTTGTCATCTATCCTAGTATCCTTATCCATAATGATTTTAGTATAGATCCAGTCTGGCCATCCAGTACTCTCAGCTGACCCTAGTCAGCCCAGCACAACCCTTGCCATACACTGATTCACCGTAGCTTTTTTTTTTTTTTTAACCCATATCTTCTATCTTAGAATTTGGTTTGAATGTATAAGAGAGGTAAGGGCTAGGAAATTGGGGTTAAATGACTTGCCCAGAGTCACACAGCTAGAAAGTATTTGAGGCCAGATTTAAACCCAGGACTTCCCATCTCTAGGTCTGGCTCTCTATCTACCCCCTCACCATACTGAATGGTTAATATTGGTAATATTCAAATTTATGTTTCTGTCTTGGGTAGCTTCTGCATGTATATGGCCATCCTGCATATAGGGGGTTACTTGGAATCAGAGACTGGCTTTCCTTGACTTTCTTTCTCCTTACGTGTGCCCCAGACCCAAGGGTCAAAAGTCAAAGGGACAATTGCTTAATTTATGCTGACTACCAAGTGCCAGTGGGTAGTGGTATCAAGGACCCTCTCCCCTCCCTCCTCTCACCGGTGGCTGCTGAAATTCTCCAGCTGGTGTTGCACAGTGCTACTGATGCTTCGGCGATAGCTACGGTTCAGCCAGCTGCCTACTACCCCCAGCCCATAGTGTCGCTTTTTCCGATCAAAGGCAAAGTGTTTAACTTTGGAGGCAATGCGTTGGCCTCGCTTGGTGACTGGAGTCGGGGCCTGGGTATATTCTTTCCTGGGGCAGAGAAGGAAGGGTGATAATCAACTCTAGGAAGGTACACTCCACCCCCATCCTCTCCCAAGTCCAGTGGCTCAATGACAGCCAATAATGTGTTAGAAAGTGTTTCGGGGTCAGTAGAGGGCAAAGATATTGTCACCATTTTTTCTAGCTGTGTCCCATCTGGGAAAGTGGTAAGGGGGACAGGGTAATTGCCCTGATCATGGGAGGAAATCCTATAAATTTTCCCATAAGGCATATGGTCCATATCCTGACTGGGCATTTTCTCTAGCTATCCCCCATGCCTGGAACACTTTTCTTCTTCATCTCTGCCTCTTGGTTTCCTTCAAGTGCCAGCTAAAATCTTATCTTCCCTGGAAGCCTTCTCAATCCCTCTTATAAACAAAACCAAAACCGAAAACCCATACCTTCTGTTTTAGAATCAAAACTAAGTATCAGTTCCAAGGTAGAAAAGTGGTAAGGGCAAGGCAATGGGGGTTAAGTGACTTGCTCAGGGTTGCACAACTAGAACGTGTCTGAGGGCAGATTTGAACCCCAGGACATCCCATCTCCAGGCCTGGCTCTCTATTCACTGATCCACCTAGCTGCCCCTTTTTGATCCCCCTTAATTCTAGTACTTTTCTATTTGTTGATTATTTCCAATTTAATTTGTATATAGCTTATTTGTACATAGTTATTTACATGTTTTCTCCCCCATTAGACTATGAGGCCCCCTTGAGGGCAAGAATTCTTTCTTTCTTTCTTTTTTTTTTAAACCCTTGTACTTCGGTGTATTGTCTCATAGGTGGAAGATTGGTAAGGGTGGGCAATGGGGGTCAAGTGACTTGCCCAGGGTCACACAGCTGGGAAGTGGCTGAGGCCGGGTTTGAACCTAGGACCTCCTGTCTCTAGGCCTGACTCTCACTCCACTGAGCTACCCAGCTGCCCCAAGAATTCTTTCTTTTTTAACACTCTTACCTTCTGTCTTAGAATCAGTACTGTATATTGGTTCCAAGACAGAAGAGCAGTAAGGGCTAGGCAATGGGGATTAAGTGATTTGTCCAAAGTCACACAGCTAGGAAATGTCTGAGTCCAGATTTGAATCCAGGACCTCCTATCTCTAAGCCTAGACCTCAATCCACTGAGCCACCCAGCTGCCCCCCAAAATTATCTTTTGCCTTTCTTCAAATCCCCAATGCTTAATACAATGCCTGGCACATGGTAGGTGCTTAATAAATGTTTATTGACTGGCTATAGCACTCAAAGCAACAGAAGCATTGAGGTGGCTTCTGAGTAAAGGGGGACCTCACTTTGCTCCTTCATCCCTTTGCTCCCCTACCCCACTAACACCTTTCACTTTCATGAGAACTCAAGGATCTATACTCACAGGGGAATGTGTAGCCCCTCCGGGGACTGGGGGGAAGCAGAGTGTGGGATCCCTCGAAAGTAGCTGGCAGAGAGTGGGGGTGACTCAAAGACATCATCGGGCATCGAATACATCTCCTGCATGTCGATCTGGAGACGAGAGGCGCAGAGGAGTGAGACAGGGTAAGAAGCCACTTCCCAATCCTCTCAAGACAAATCCAGGACTAGGACTCAGCTGGGGAAAGCGAGCAAGTGGGATCTGAGCATAGAAATGGGCAGAGGTCGGGTCAGCTCAATAGTTAGGAGTCCAAACAGTTGACATGCCAACTCAACTAAGGTCTGGTCCTTTGGCTCTCTCTCAGAACACCTTAGCATCAGGGAAGGTAAACCTTCAACAGCAAGGCTGTCTCTCTAGGGAACTTTCTCTTCCTATCCTGACGCCTCCCCCAGTCCCCTTTCCCAAGCCAGAGAGAGAAGGGACCTGGACCCCATGCTTGCCTTACTAAAAAATGAGGAGTCAAATGTGTCTGCTCCATCCACCACATCCTCGTCGTGGAAACTGGGGTAGGCAAAACTGCGTTTGATCACCCGGCGCTTCTGGCCTGTGGGCTCCAGCACAGATCGGCCCTGGTGAGGAAAGAGAACGAGGGTCAGCACACAAGCCTCAAAGCTGTCTCCCACGTCTACCTGCCCAACTCCAACTCACAGAGCATCTAGGCTTTCCCTGGCTCGTCTTCACTCCCCTTCCAATTTTGTACAGCTGTTTAGAGTAGATTAATCAACATCTTCCACCTGCAACTATCTTTCTCTCCCATTCTGCCTGAGGAACCATCAATTAACCAGTGGCAATACCTTAGTGCAGTGATTTCCAAAGTGGGTGCCACCACCCCCTGGGAGGTGGTGATGGCCACAGGTGCATTTGGGGGTGGTGAATAACTGTAAGGGGTGGTGATAGTGTGTGACAGGGGGTGCCAAGTAATATTTTTTCTGGAAAGGGGACGGTAAGCCAAAAAAGTTTGGGAACCACTGCCTTAGTGGGTGAAATAAGGGCAGCTAAGTAGCACAGTGGATAGAGTACCAGGCCTAGAGTTGGGAGGACCTGGATTCAAATCTGATCCCAGACACTTCTTAGCTGTGTGACCCTGGGCAGATCACTTAAGTTCAATTGGCTGCCTAGCTCCTGCCCTTCTGTCTTACAGTTGATATTAGAAGAGAAGGTATGGGTTAAAAAAAAAAAAAAAAAGGTGAAATAAAAGGGGAAGGGTGTTATAGGATGGGATATCCCTCAGATATAGCTGTGTAAAAAATGAAAAATATGAAAATATGGTAATACATGTATAACCCAGATTGAGTTGCCTGTCAGCTCTGGGATACGGCTTTGGAAAATTTATGTGGAAATTTGTTATAAAATTTAAAAAAATATACAGCTATATAATGGAAATCTCTAAGGGTGAATGGAGGGGGAAACAAAGAACATTGATGGTCCTTCTCCTCTGCGTACCCTCTCCCTTTGCCCCACTCCTGCATTCTTTTCCAGGCCATGCTTTCTCCTCCAAGAAGTGATGCCACAACTTTTCTTGGGTACTGCCGTGGGTATCACTACTGACAACACACGTGATGGTATCCCCAAGTATAGGGCCTCGAGTGCTTTCATTCCCAAGGTTCTAGCCTGCTTTCTCCCCAGTCAACAGCTGCTTTTCTCTGGGTTTTGATGAGAGCATGGAAAGTAGTTCTGGAAGTCAGAGAGAGAAGGAGACCGAGTGTCTGGGTAGAAAAGGGGAGAGAGAGAGCTGGGAGTAAAAGTTAGGGGGAAGGGAAGATGCTAGGACCTCCCTGTTGGGACCCACTCCCATGCCTAGAGGCCAGTGGACAGTCAGCCACCACACATGAAACTAGAGAATGAGAATAGGGCAGAGGAGAGCATGGAGAAGGTGTTGGCCTGAGAAAGGAAGCAGATTTTGCCTGCACAAGTTCAGCGGTGGAAGGGACCCCAAAGGACCTTCGCCATCATCTCATCCAACCAACATATGTGGAAATGGACATGACCTAGAAGTGAAGTCACTTGCACAGGAAGAGGCAAAACGGGAAGCTTTTAAGAACAAATTCAGGACTCTTTCCACTAATCCACAGTGAATGGAGGACCTGGGAAGTGGCGGGGAATGGCTCACCTTGAGGATAGCAGCTGCAGCATGAAAGCTCATCTGGGCCACAGACATTCTCTTTCGACGGGGGAGGTGGGAGTAGCCCGATCGGACGCTGGTGAAGGAGCTGAGAGATAACACACCGGGGGTCAGGGGTGGCAGTGGGGGGTGGTGCCTGTCCACTTCATCTGGGTGTCGGAATGCCCGGCCCCGGGCCAGCGGATCCACAATCTGGAGGTGCAGAGAGAGCAAGTATGGGAAATTTAGAAAATGACATGGGTTCTTGGCATAAAAGCATCACTGGAACCCCTAAAACAGACACATATAGACACACACCCACTAGTTTTCTTTCTACCTGGTACCTCAAATTCAGTACATTATCTTTCCCCCTACAACTACTCATCCCTCCCTCCCTCCCTCCCCTCCTTCCTTCCTTCACCTTAACTTACATCTTAGAATCAATATTATGTATTGGTTCCAAGGCAGAAAGCTGGTAAGGGCTAGACAGTGGGGGTTAAGTGACTTGTCCAGGGTCACGAAGCAGGAAGTGTCTGAGACCAGATTTGAACCTAGGACCTCTTATCTCTAGTTCTGGCTCTCTATCCTCTGAACCACCCAGCTATGCACCCCCTCCCCCAATATGCTGTGTAATTAAAATTTTGTACCCCAGGACTCCATTTCCCAGAATCTGATTTTCGTCCTCATGTTGCATCCTTACATTTTGGAGATAAAGTTTCTATAACCCTGCGTTCTCGTTCTCTCTTCTCCCACTAAATGTGATCAGGAAAAATTTCTCTTTACTCAGGCTTTTACTTTTTATTTCCTCTACTTCAAGTGATTATTAATAAATATTATAAAAGATAATACTTGGATATTAATTTAAATCTTACAATGCTTTATCTTTTGATATGATTGTTTTTACCTGTGGCATTACCACTCATGCAACTGCTGTCCCATTTTTTATTAACTTAGTGCTATCTTTTATTTGTTCTTACTCATATTCAATTGGTTACCAGGTCTTGTGCATTCTCTCTCCATATGATCTGAATTCATCCTTTACTCTCTCTCTAGGACCACTGCCTCCATCCTGTAAAAGGTGGCATGGTGAAGGGAATAGAATGCTGATGGGGGAAGAAAAAGGCTTCAAATCCTGCCTCATAGACTAGCTACACTGCTATGAGCAAGTCACTAAATCTTTCTAAGCCTCAGTCTTCTCATCTTTAAAATGAATCTAATAATAGTCTCACTGTGTGGTGGTATCAAGGAAGATAAAGCAAAATGCATAGCAAAGCCTCAAAACATTATAAATTATAAGGTTTTTTTTGTTCAAATGAGCTCTTTTGAATCTGGGTCTTTTTACTGAGCTTAGGCTAGACACAGGGATGATCCCAATGGTGATCAGCTTGGAAGCCTTGAACTGCTCTGTTTCTAAACTGGGCCGCTTAAGATTCTGGGGCGACTGGTGGGGTGTGGGAAGCCGTTCTATGTAGTAAAACCTTTGGAGAAATAGGATCAAATTTAGGGCCTGTTATCTGGATTCCCTACGTGACCAATCCAGGCTGAGGCAGTCTTTGTGTTTGGTCCTGGTCACTTGAGCCCCAAAAAGGCTCTGGTACCAGAAGGTAGGTTAATCCAAAATCAACTTGATCCCTCCAAAAAGGTTATTAGGAGTCATTTAGAGAAACAGAGTCTGTAACAGATATTTTATCTGGATCCCATTACAAAATCATCGGCAAGTAAAACTGTGTGTATGATTTTTCTGCACTGCATGTCAGGATGCAGACTGAATGGGCCATCTAAGATAAAAATCTGAGGCTCCTCTTCTGACTCAGTCTTTGATCCCCACCTTTTTTACAATTCTTATTGGAGAGCCTTGAAGTGGTAGACCAGCTTCTATTGAATTGATAATTTCCTCCCTTGATAATTGAAGAAGCCTTAATCTTAAACAGAGGCTGATTCCATACTCAGATTAAAACCTGAGTCTTTAGTCTGTATGCAGATTTCAATTGATGAGCATCTCCCTGGGATATTTCCTCTCCTGGAATTATCCCCTCCTGAAATTGGGGTTTGGAATTTGACCATTTGTCTTTGCATCTGTATTCTTTAGACTTCAATGGATTATGTGTGATTTATTGCCCCTTACCAACTGTGACCTCTTTGAGAAGGATATATAATAAACTTCCATGCCCACAGAATTTGG
>NC_058133.1:207268618-207286777 GCF_016433145.1 Gracilinanus agilis | reverse complement strand
TCTGAGGGATTTATGGTAAAGATGCTACCCACATTCAGAGGAGGGACTGCAGGAGAGGAAACATATAAGAAAAGCAACTGCTTGAACGCATGGGTCGGGGTGGACATGACTGAGGGTGTGGACTCGAAACTACCACACCAATGCAACTACCAACAATTTGGAAATTGGTCTTGATCAAGGACACATGACAAAACTAGTGGAAATGCGCATGGGTAGGGGGGGTGCGGGGGGGGGGGTTGAAGGGGAAAGGAGGAGCATGAATCATGTAACCATGTTAAAAATGAATATTAATAAATGTAAAAAAAAAAAAAACTATGGGTTTGAAAAAAAGGAAGGGGAGGGGTGAACCAGCATTGTCTCCTTCATAGCTCCTATGGCGTTTCAGGGAAAGAAGCCCCCCTTTCATTTCTCCACCACAAATTACATTTTCTTGGCTGGGAACAGAAAGGAGCCCCCCTGCTTCCTCTGAGATCAAACCAGTATGAGAAGTCATACAAATCTTAACACCTCTCATTGCTCCAGTGTCTTGCTCCTTTATTCACTTCACTATTTCTGAACTCATACACTCAAAAAGACCCCAAACCATACTCCGAAAACCTCCCTGACCACAAACACTAAATTTATACCTTTCGATCAGACTGCTCTACAAAGGAAGCCCAGGAAAACATGAGCCAGCAGCTCCAGAAAAAAGTTGCTGTGTATAATCGATACTATTGCTTGTCTTCTCAAGAGGTAGAGGAAGGAAGAGAAAAAGGGAGGGAAAGAGAGAATTAGGAACTCAAATTTTAAAAAAATGAATGAAAAAAATTTTGTAATAGAATTGAGAAATATTTAACAAAATAAATAACAATATATTAAGCACCAAAACCAAAAGAAAACAAAAGCCAAAACCCTAGTTCTGGCCAATGCTAGATAAGTCTGGTTTCCTCCTGATGGGGGAGTCCCTTCCTCAGGGGTTCAAGAAAAGCTAGTAAAGGACTGAATGAGGAGCCAGGGGGCCTAGATTCCCCTCTCTGAGCTGGTTTCTTCATCTGTTAAACATAAGTGATGGAGTGAATGATTTATAATGTTCCTTCTAAATTGAAAAAAGCTTAATTCTTTTACTCAAATCCTGTTATTGTTATTCAGAATGTAGCAGTGAACCCCTGAGTTTGAGGAGGGGTGAGTATCTTCCAGGGTGCAACAGCCCAGGTCTGAGGAAACCTGGGGGAGAGGAGGGTGGCCAGGCTGACTATGAGTTAGGAACATACTTCAGGGTTGTTTTGAGGAGAGCTGGGGATCTCAAGGGATAGAGGTGAGGTAGGAAACCTGCAAGAGCTAGGCTTAAGTGATTTACATAGGAAGTGTCTGAGGTCAGATTTGAACCCAGGAACTCCTATCTCCCAGGCTTGGCTCTCTTTGCACAATGCTGCCTAGCTGCCCCTCTTGAATTGATCCTTGAAGAGAGCTGGGGTTTCCATGAAAGGTCAGGTCAATAAGGATTCTTTCATTGCTTACCATGTGCCAAAAATTGTGTTATGTGGAAAGAACACTGGATTTGAAGTCAAAAGACCTGACTTAAAAAACCTGGTTCTTCCACTTGCTTACAACCTATGTAATCTTTTCAACTTCAGCTCTCTGAACCTCAGTCTCCTTGTTTGTGAAATAAAGATGCTAATGACCCCTGAGGTCCCTTCCAGCACCAAATGTAAAATCCTCATGAAGTCGTGAGCCCCTTCATTAAGAGATCTTTAAGCTGAGGCTACAGGACCACCCATCTGAGATGTTATCAGGATTCAGCAATGGGTAGGAATATTACACATTCTTTAAGGTCCCCCTTTCAACTCTATGAGTCATTCCTTTGGGGCAGAAGTGGGGGACGTACCAAAGAGACTGAGTATAAAAAGTTGGAGGGTTTTTCAGTTCCTTTAGGTCAAAATACAATCTTCTTTGTTGGTTCTCTGCCTTTCACTATCTGCCCAAAACCTACCTTTCCAGGTGGATTACCCTTACCCAATTTACTCTCTAGACCCACTGACTTGTTGGCTTTTCCCCTTTCCATGATAATCCATATCCCACCTCTGTTCCTGAAATATTTACCCATCTCACCTCTATCTCTTGGAACCCCCAGGTCTCTTCAGGGATCAGTTCAAGAGGGGCAGCTATGTAGCACTAGAGGATAGAGATCCAGGCCTGGAGTTGGAAGGACCTGGGTTCAAATCTGGATTCAGACACTAGGTTTGACCCTGGGTAAGTCACATAACCCCAACTTTCTCCGGTCAAGAGCTACCTTGCCATTTTTCTGTCTTAGGACAGATACTAAGAGGGAAGCTAAGGGTTTAAAAAAAAATCCGTTCAAGATCTATCTCCTTCCTGATTCCCCCAATTACTGTATATTTATTAAGTATATAGCCTGTTTTTTAATCTGTGAATATACAGAATTCCTCTAGGAAAATATAAACTTCTTGAGGGCAGAGACTGTTGAGTTTTAAGGCTTGATCTTCCCAATGCTAACCCATCTAGAAACAGCTAGATGGCACAGTAGAGAAAATACCAAGTCTTAAGTCAGGAAGAATCATTTTCATGAATTTAAATCTAGCCTCAGTCACTAGCTGTGTTACCCTGTTTATATATATAATAGTCACTTCACTCAGTAGTTCCTCATCTGCAAAATGAACTGGAGAAGGAAACAGAAAACCACTCTAGCATCTTTGCCAAGAAAACCCCAAAAGGGAGCACAAAGAAGTAGGCATGACTAAAAAAACTAAACAACAACTCCCCATCTCATCCAGGCTAGAAATGTAGGGGCTGCTCTTGGCCAGATCCCTCTACAGATGGGTGCTTTGACTTCCTCTATTTCCAACCTGGGCAGGTTCACCCTTTCTAAGGCAACCTTCCATCCTTGGGGCTCAAGACTCTTGAAGCTGGATGACTCCATGCAGACACCCCAATCAGTACAACCTTCTGCGTCTCAGAACCGTCAAGAGACCTATGAGAGCCTCAGCTTCCCTCACTGGTGGAATTACAGGGGTGTGTCTCCATGCCTAGCCTGTTTAGTTTTTGTATTTGTCTGCTCAGTACCTAGCACCCAGTGGGCTATAAATCATGACCCACAGACAGCTCAAGGTCCTACCTGTTTCATTCAGAACAAAATGACCCACTGGAGCATTTCCTTTCTCTGACACCATAGGCTTCTGACCCAGATGAGACAACAGTAGTGTGAGAGCAGCAAACTCAAATACTCTCTCTCTCTCTCTCTCTCTCTCTCTCTCTCTCTCTCTCTCTGTCTCTCTTCCCCCCCCCCCCCCCAAGCTGAACTGGTTCATGTGCTCATTGGCTCTTGGGTGGGAAGGCCATTTGGACCATGCCCTCAACACTACTTGGCCCCCTTCCTTCTTCTTCCCTCCTCCCCTCCAGCTTGCTTACTCTAACTTACCCTGGGAGTAGTTCTAAGACAATATCACTAAGTAGGCCCTCTCTGCATGGAAAATTTCTTGGCTTGGCAGAGCTCTTTCAGGGGCTGAGCTGCAGAAGAGGGGCAGCAGGCAGGCAGGGCACAGAAGCTACCATTGTGTGGGCATATGCTGCCCCCAGTACAATGAGGTCAGGCAGATTAGGGCAGTGAGGCATTCTGGGAAACCCCCAACTATTCCCCTTGGGCTCTGTTAAACTCACTAGGCAGCTAGGAGAGAGGATGGGAACCTCTCTGTAAATGTGAAATCATCTGTGCACACTCAGTGATTTTTTTTTTTTTTTTGCTGGATGGTAAGAAATGGATTCTACCAGGACACAAGAGAAAGAAGCCTTGATTTGGTGCCAGGGAACCCATGTTCGAATCCCAGCCCTATTACTTCCTAGCTGTGTGAACTTGGGCAAGACTCCTAGAATTGGGGGCAGCTTGGTGGCTAAGTGGATAGAGAGCCAGGCCTGGAGATGAGAGGTCCTGGGTTCAAATTTGGCATCAGGCACTTCCTAACTGTCTGATCCTGGGCAAGTCACTTAACCTCCATTGCCTAGCCCTTACCGATCTTCTGCCTTGAAACCAATATTGATTCTAAGATGGAAGGTAAGGACTAAAACAAAAAAAAAAAGACCTAGAATTAAAGGATTTTAGAGATGGAATGGAACTCAGAAACCATTCTGTCAAGCCTTTTTATTTTATAGTAAAGAAATTAAGGCCTAAAAAAATTAAAATTTTTGCCCAAGTTTGTGACTTCAATCTGAATCCAAATCTCACAGCATCACTTAACCTCACAACCTCCTATGTCTCTGTTTTGTTGGTCAGTCATTTTTCATTTGTGTCCTCTTCTTGACCCTATTTAAGTTTTTTCTTCATAAAGACACTGAAGTCATATGCTATTTCTTTCTCCAGCTCATTTTTCATATGAGGTAACAGAGGCAAACAGTGGATAGAATAACAATCTGAAATCAAGAAGATCCATTTTCCTGAGTTCAAATCCAGTTTACTTTACTAGCCGTGTGATCTTGGGTAAGTCAACAAAACCTGATTACCTCAGTTTTCTCATCTGTAAAATGAGCTGGAGAAGGAAATGGCAAACCATTCCAGTATCTTTGCCAAGAAAACCCCAAAGGGGGTCATAAAGACCAGACATCCTGAAAATGACTAAATGACAACAAAAATGAGGAAGGTCAACTGTAGCTCTCTTAAGGTGGCTCCCTGATGTAGAATCTAGGAAAACTATTATTTAAAGTAAAATATTCCCTTCTTTCTTCCTGTCATGAGTTGTGTGGAAATTGCAGGACCACCCAAGAGGCTATATAAAAATTCCACAAAAGGGGATAGGGTAGGGCTGTGTTCTAGGTACAGGAAAGCTCTTCCTGGATCCTCTCTGGATAGCAAGACTCACAAAAGTGGTTCAGCCTCCAAGTGCTTCATCTGACACTCCCTTGCAGGTTACCTCACTCCCTCCCTCACCCCCTCACCCCCTCAGCACAAAGTTTGGAGAAGACCAGATGGCTGATACAAAGTAGAAGAAAGTACCAGGTGCTTGGGGTAAAAGTCCCTGCCCTGAATTTCTCTCTCACTCTAGAAGCTATTGCTCATTGGAAGAGGAAATTGCAACATCCTGGGACCAGGGCTCCACCAGTCTAGTAGGGCCACAATAGGCTCTTCACATGACTAATCATGCACCCTGTAAGCCAGAACAAGGGACCAGGGAAGAGAGTATACCCAGTATAGTCAGAACAGGATACCAGGGAGGAAAGAACCTGTTTTTCTACCTTGCCATCCCCATCCAACCTAGAAAAGCAGCTTTCTTTTCCTCCTTCCTCCTTTCCTCCTTCCCTCCCTCCCTTCCTTCCTCCCTCTCTTTTTGTCTCTCTTCTTTCTTTTTCTTCCTTCCTCCTCCCTTTTCCCTACCACTTCCCTTCCTTCCTTCCTCCCTTCTTGTCTCTCTCTTCTTTCTTTCTTTTTCTTCCTTCCTCCTCCCTTTTCCCTACTACCTTCCACCTTTCTACCTCCTTCCCTTCCTTCTTCCTATGTTCCGGAGCTTGCTGACTTTATCTCAACAACTCTGAAATCTCACTTAGGAAAGAATTTGGGAATCAAGCCATGGAATAGATAGGGTGACCAGATTTGAAGGGAACATTCAGAGTCATCTATTTTCATTTTGTGGAGAAGGACACAGGCCCAGAGAAGTGACTTTGTGATGGTCACACTGCTGGGGAACCAGAGAATGAGAATAGGGATTACAGAGGATAGTCGCCTTTCTCCTTCTACTCATCATAAGGTTCATTCTGCAAAAACCTGAAGGTCCTGACTGAGAAGGAAGAGCAACAGAGAGGATGTAAAGCTCCATTTTGTCTTTTTCTATCCTTTTTTTCTTGAATACTCCCCTATTCCCCACAAAGCCCCCAAATCTTAATCCATATTGGCCCTGCTTCAAAACCCGAACATGACAGCCACACTTTCCTTTGGCTGTGATCCCTGTGGGGAAATGGGCAGGAAAGAAGCAGGTAGGTACAAGAACCACCCACTTAGGGAAGCAGGTTTTCCAGAAAAGGGTGGGGATACGTGGGCACTCCCAACCTAGCCAATTTCAACATCTCCAGGCCACTAGGAATAGCGAGGCAGGCCCAAATTCTGCTGAGTCAAATACCACTTTCCCTATTCAGATCTCCAGTTCAGCTTTCACTATGGGCCTCCTAAGTAGGCAGCCAGTGGACAGAAGTGCAGAGAGCTCATATATATATGGATATTTTTCCATCTCTCACAAGGAAGAAAATCCTTACGAATTCTCTCTTAGATACAAATTTCAAAAAAATGATTCATTGGGTAAAAGAGGAAAAGTTTTAAAATTGTTGATTATACAGATAATATGATACTACTGATACCAGATAACTCAAATCTATGGGATATGGCCACAGCAGTTCTTAGAAGCAGATACTTATCACTGGCTGCCAATATTAATACAAAATAACAAGTGGAGTAGTTAGGTGGCTCAATGGATGGAGAGGCAGGCCTCAAGATCAACTCAAATCTGGCCTCAGACACTTGCTATCTGCGTGACCCTGGGCAAGTCCTTTAACCCCCATTTGCCTAGCCTCTATTGCTCTTCTGCCTTTGGAACCAATATACAGTATTGACTCAAAAACAGAAGGCAATAAAATGAATAAATAAAAGGAAAGTTAATTAATAGTCAGTATTCATTGACAGAACAGCAACAAAGTATTATACTAATAGAAAAAAAAGGAAATAACAAAGACCAGAACAGAGATCAATACAATGGGGAAAAAGTCTCCTTTTCATCCTAGTTTTCACTGTCCCTGACCACAGTAGGTCTTATTCAAAAGCTCCATGGCCCACTCTGTCTGGGATTCCTTTGGCTGACAGCAGAACAAGCATCGAGTGGAAGGTAGCCGAAGATAGGCTATCTGGGTGGGGATGAAGAGAGAGAGAGAGAGAGAGAGAGAGAGAGAGAGAGAGAGNAGAGAGAGAGAGAGAGAGAGAGAGAGAGAGTGTGTGTGTATGTGTGTGTGTGTGTGTGTAAGTGAGCTGCCTCCTCCAAAATCTGGTCACCTGAAACCAGAAAATGAAACTACTTCCACTTCCAGGCCAGCTTCGGAGCTGGGGTGGGGGTGGGGGTGGGGGGTGAGGATGAGTCAGTGAGCCTTCTCTGGAAGAATGGCCTGCCTGGAGCAAGTGAGCCGGTGTGTGAGTGAGTGAGCCGATAAGGAGCTCTAACAAGAGCTCTGGGGATGGCCAAGGAACCCAACCTGGCTGAATCACAGGATGAGACAGAAGCCCCAAAACAGGTTCTGTCCCAAAGGTAAACCTGACTCCCTGGCTGTTTCCCCACCACGGAAACCGAAACCTGACTCCCTCTAACTCCCAGCGGCCTTTCTGGGAACCGAGGACGTTTTTAGAAAGCTGCAAAGAGGAAGCAGGAGCCACAACGGCACACACCCACTGTGCATTCAGCAGCAAAACTCAGTTATGCTGACCTCATGGAGTGGATCCTAGGACCTCCCCTCCCCTCAGGTTTCCCCCACCCCCACAGAAAAAAGCAGCTTTGGTCATATGACCACCCACCCAAGCCAGCACCCATGATATCGAGTCACTCCACAAATGAACATTCTTTCAAGCCCAAGTGGAGGGGGGGGAGGCAGCAGAGATGGAGGAAAAAGGCAGGAGGGAATCTGTCTTTCTATCTTATCTTTACCCTAGTGCTGAGCACAGAGTCTGGTACACACACGGGGCTTAACGAATGTTTGTTAGCTAGTAGGAAAAGACAACAATTTGGGGAAAGAAGAATTCTAAACCCTAGGGATTAGAGGAGGAAGGAGACAGGAGAATGGGGAACAAGGATTTCCACTGAGGGACTGAACCCAATCAGTGTAGAGAGGTTATAAGAGAGGGGAAGAAAAAAATCCATCAAGGATGCTAAAAGCCAAAGAACAGCTCTCCCTTGCCCAGACCCACATCAGCCTTCCAAGAAAATCCAAGAGACCTAGCAGTCTGCAGGGCTGTTGCAAAATAAACACATCACACACCACTCCTAATTCCCCCTGGGACAAACACTCAGCAAAGACTGGAACAGGCCCTGTCTAGATCCATCCCCTCTCTTCCCCAAACCACGAGGGAGACAAGGGAGACCGTCCTCTAAAAAGGGGGTCCCTGATTGGCTTCAGAGAGCCCCATTCTCGAAGCTCCCGCTACCTCTGCCTGTCCCCAAAATAGGTTCAGAAAGACAACAGAGTTTGTATGACTGGTTCAGACCCTGACCCACCTCATTCTTCTAGCCTGACTCAGGTCCCTCTGCTCCATGTCCGGCCAGACCTGGGCCCACACAAAGGTCTGGGACTCTCCTGAACCCAACTCAAGCAGCCCTCATTGAATGCTTGGCAAACCACATTCTGCAACAGCAGCAGAGAAGGTGGAGGAAACTAGGTTAGATGTCAATCTCCCAAAGAGTCTCAGTAAACGGTGTGAAGGGGGAGGGGAAACGTATTGAGGACCATTTCCCATGGCCCCTTCATCCTCAGCCACGGGCCAGGAGCCTAGGAACCCTGTTCCCAGGTAGCTCAGTCCCATCTCGCCCTCTTCCCCAATTTTAGGCTGGAAATGAATCAGTTTGACTTTTCCCCATGAGATCATGAGATCATTGTGGGGGAGAAAGGAGAAAAGGAGAGGGGGGAAGAAAGGAGGGGAGAAAAAGGAGAGGGAGAGAGAAAGAAAGAGAGGAGAGAGATAGAAAAAAAGAGGAAGACGGGGAGAGAAACAAAGAGAGCGAGAGAGCGAGAGAGCGAGAGAGCGAGAGAGCGAGAGAGAGAGAGAGAGAGAGAGAGAGAGGCAGGCAGAGAGTAAAATGTGTTTCTTTATTTTGTTTTTTAAACCCTTACCTTCTGTCTTAGAATCGATAGGTTCCTAGGCAGAAGAGCTGTAAGGGCTAGGCAATTAGGATTAAGTGCCTTTCTCAGGATCACAGAAGTAGAAGTATCTGAGGCTACATTTGGACCCAGATCTCCCATCTTTTTACCTGGCTTCTATACATGGAGCCACCTAGCTGTCCTGGGGAATGCTAATTTTTACTTTTTTTTTTTTTTTTAATCTCCAGCACTTAGCATAGTGACTGACACACAACAGGCATTTAATAAATGCTTGTAGACTCTACTTGACTTAGCACAGTATTCTAGCACAAATGAATCTGGGTGACTGGAAGGTGACGAAATGCAGGACACAACTCCTCTCCTGACAGTGCCTCAGAGACCAAGCCAACCAAGCATAGCCACCTTTTCCTTCGGTGGGTCCTCACACTCCCAAATCTGCCCAGACCATGGCCACCATCAACATCTAAAACAATAGTATCAAACTCAAATAGAAAGGTAGGTTGCAAACTGACTAGGAGAAGAATGAATTAATATTATTTATGTTGTATTGGAATTTATTTTGTGAAATATTTACCAATTACATTTTAATCAGGTCTTACTGGTCAGTTGTTTCAGAACTGTTAGACTCTTTGTGACCCTATTTCAGGTTTTCTTAGCAAAGATACTGGAGGGACAGCTGGGTCAGGCCTAGAGAAGGCAGGTCCTGGGTTCAAATTTGACCTCAGCCACTAGATAGCTGTGTGACCGTGGGCAAGTCACTTAATCCCCATTGCCTAGCTCTTACCACTCTTCTGCCTTAGAACCAATATACAATACTGATGCTAAGACGGAAGGTAAAGGTTAAAAAAAAAAAAAAAGATACTGGAGTGGTTTGCCACTTCCTTCTTCAACTTATTTTACAGATGAGGAAACAGGCAGACAGGGTTAAGTGACTTGCCTAGGGTCACACAGCTACCAAGTATCTGAGGCCAGGTTTGAATTCAGGAAGGGGTCTTCTTGACCTGATCTGGTACTTTGTCCAAGGTACCATCTTAGCTGCCCCTCAATCTGATCGAGAACCTAGTTTTTACCATAGGAGCACAACTGTTGAAAGCTTTAGGTGCAGAGTCCACCAAGATCTTTGATGCCTAAATTTCAGCCCCCATGTCTAGGTAGCTCAGTCCCCTATCCATGATCCCTGTTACTATAGAATCTTTCCCCCCCCTTATAAACCCATACCTTCTATCTTAAAATCAATGCTAAGTACTAACAGTAATACAATGATCCAGGACAATTCTGAGGACTTAGAAAAATGCTATCCACCTCCAGAGAAAGAACTGTTGGAATAGAACTGCAGAGGAAAATATATGATTTACCACTTGTGTATATGAGTTGGGGTTTTGGTCTTATAAGATTACTCTATTACAAAAATGAATAATATGGAAATAGGTTTTGAGTGATAAGACATGTCAAACCCAGTGGAATTGCTTGTCAGCTCCGTGAGGGGGGAGGGAGAGAACATAAGTCATGTAACCATGGAAAACTTATTGTGGAAACTTGTTACTGGAATAAAATAAAGAAAAAATTTTAAATCAAAAAATAAAATCAATGCTAAGTATCAGTTCCAAGGCAGAAGATCAATAAAGATTGGGCAATGGGGGTTAAATGACTTGATCAGGGTCATACAGCTAGGAAGTGTCTGAGGCCAAATTTGAACCCAGGACCTCCTTTCTCCAAAAGCTTGGCTTTCTATGCACAGGATCACTTAGCTGCCCCTTACCAAAAAATCTTAAGAGAACTTGGCATCAAAAAACCCCAACCTATTTCATAAAGTATTTCCCCACCTCTGGTTGCCTCAGTTTCCCCATCTGTAAAATAAGCTGGAGAAGGGAATAGGAAACCATTCTAGTATCTCTGCCAAGAAAACCCCAAATGGGGTCACAAAGAGTTGGGCACAACTGAATAGCAAATCAAATGGGTTAGCATGGAAAAGTGCTTTGAAAAGCCAAAGGTGCCATAAAACTGTAAGACGAGATTACTAGCCTAATTAAAACAGCTGCTAACCACAGAAGAGGCAGGCAGTGGCTGTCAGTCAATATAGGCATTTATTAAGTGCCAGGTCCTGGGCTAAGTGCTGGAGATGCAAAGAAAGGCAAAAACACACAGGGCTGGGCAGCTGGATAGAGCACCAGACCTGAAGACAGGAGATTCTGGGTTCAAATTTGGCCTCAGGCACTTCCTGGCTGTGTGACCCTGGAGAAGTCACTTAACCCCCATTGCCTATCCCTTACTGTTCTGCCCTGGTGCCAACATTCAGTATTGATTCTAAGACAGAAGGTAAGGGGTAAAAAGTTAAAAAAAAAAAAAAAAAGTGTATCACTAAGGCCCTTCTCAGTTCTAAATTCTATGATGTCCCATCTTGTTCTTTTAAAACATGCTCAACTGGGCAGCTGGGTAGCTCAGTGGAGTGAGAGCCAGGCCTAGAGACAGGAGGCCCTAGGTTCAAATCTGGCCTCAGGCACTGCCCAGCTGTGTGACTCTGGGCAAGTCACTTGACCCCCATTGCCCACCCTTACCAATCTTCCACCTATGAGAAAATACACCGAAGTACAAGGGTTTAAAAAAAACAAACAAACAAACAAACAAACAAACAAAAACAACAAAAAAAAACATGCTCAACTATTTCTCCTCTAGGTGAAATGATCCTAGTTCCTTCCCACCAAAGTTGTAGAAACTTATTTTGCTTGGTGATGCTGGACAACTGCAAGGGTTTTGTTTTTCTTTTTCTTTTTTTTTTTTTTTTTTTGGTGAAAGGAAAGGGTGGTAAAGGGAGAGAAAATAGATTTTTGTTAACTGAAAAAAAAAAACTTTCTTAAAATTAAATTCACATTCTTCCTACTGAAATAAAATGTCCTTAACGCAGAGAATACCAAGTGGAGATGTAGTTCCTGAGGCTAAGTAGGCTGTTGTTTTTTTTTTTAAATCATTACTTTCTGTCCTAGGAATAGCTCTAAGACAAGAAGGGCAAGGATTAGGCAAACGGGGTGAAGTGACTTGCCCAGGGTCACAAAGCTAGGAAATGTCTGAGGCCAGATTTGAACCCACATCCTTCCAAAGCCAAGCCTGGTGCTCTATTCACTAGGCCACCTAGCTGCCCTTAGGTAGTAGGCTGTCTCTTCCTACCTGCTCTATCTCCAGCATGTTTCAGCCTTTCCATTTTGCGATTTGCCTCTATGTCGGATGACACATGCTTTGCTGGGAGAGCAGTAATCCAGTAAACAGTCCTGCAGCTTCTAGTAAGAGCAAATCAATAAATGGCTCCATTGCTCCACTCACCCTCCCTGAGGCTTTTAAGACCCCAAACCACCTCCTACCCACACATCACTCCTCATTGAAGTGGGTTTTTTCAGTCATGTCCACACGGGGTTGGGAAGCGTTTTATGAGACTGAAACAGCCAAACAATAACATACAATTATAATGGACCCCATCGGAAATGTTTTCAGTCCTCTTCAACTCTTCACAACCCCATTTGGGGGTTTCTTTTTTTCTTTTAATTTTTCTTTTTTTAATTAATTAATTAAAGAGTATTTTTCCGTGGTTATATGATTCGTATTCTTTCCCTCACCTCCTCCCTCCTCCATTTGGGGTTTTCTTGGCAGAGACTGGAGTGGTTTGCCATTTCCTTCTTCTCTAACTCATTCGACAGCTGAGGAAATGGAGGCAAACAAGAGTTAAGTGACTGGCCCAAGTGACTGACTGTCCTCATTTAAGTTATTAATTAAAATTAATGAATTAAATTAAAATAGAAGCTCCTCGAGGGCAGGGCCCGTCTGCCTTGAGTATCTGTCTCTCTGGAGTTGGATAAACTTTAGCTAGTACGGCGAGGTGGTGAGGTGGACAGAGTGCCCCACCTGAAGGCAGGAAGATTTCTCTTCTTGAGTTCAAATCTGGCCTCGGACACCAACTACCTGTGTGACACCACCCAAGTCGCTTCATCCCATTTACCTCAGTTTCCTCATCTACCAAATGGAGAAAGAAATGACAAACCACTCCAGTATCATGACCAAGAAAACAACAAATGGGGTCATGGAGAGTTGGAAAGGATTGAACAACAAAGTGAGGGCACAAGTTCTTTTTTATTCATTCATTTCTTCCCCTAAAAAAAAATCCTGCCAGACAAACACATGCATTAAAAAAACGAGTAAACTAGACTTCCCGGAATACTGCTTAGGGCTGGTGTGTTTCCCAGAATAAGGCTTACCAGTGACAAAACAGCCTAAAGAAGTGCTAGAGCAGCAGAGAACACAATGGCCCTAGCCCTGTTTTCTCCAGCTAAGCAGCCTCCCCCAGGGACCTGGCTTTGTCCAGCTGCTTCGCTAACTTAAAGTCTTAGCATTCAGTTTAAGAGTGTCTCTGGGGGGCAGCGGGGTGGCTCAGTGGATGGAGAGCCAGGCCTAGAGATGGGAGGTCCCAGGTTCAAATCTGGCCTCAGACACTTCCTAGCTGTGTGACCCTGGGCAAGTCACTTAACCCTCATTGCCTAGACCTTACCGCTCTTCTGCTTTGGAACCACTATACAGTATCGACTCCAAGATGGAAGGTAAGGGTTTAAAAAAAAAATTTTTTTTAAGTGTCTCAAACACGGAGAGGTGGCATATATAGTGAGAGAAGAACTGGACTTGGAGTTAGGAGACTTGGGTTTGATTCCCAATTACCCATAGTTGAATCCCCAAAGCCTCAGTTTCCCCATCTGTAAAATAAGGATAATAATACTTAAAATAATACTCCATGAGGTATATTGTAAAAGAAGAGCTATATAAAACCGAAAACACTGTAGAAAAGTAATCATTCTATTCATGCCTTTCAAATAAAATTCAAATGCTGATATCTCTGCTAAATCACCATTGGAAATGACAGGATAAAAATGACTAACAAGAAACTGATTCCCAAGATAGAGAGGGAAAGAAGGAAATAAGCATTTATTAAATGTCTGTCAGGGGGCAGCTGAGTAGCAGAGAAATTGACCTGGAGTCGGGAGGACCTGGGTTCAAATCTGGCCTCGGACACTTCCTAACAGAGTGATTCTGGGCAAGTCACTATAACCTCAATTTCCTAGCCTTGGAACTGATATTTAGTGTCAATTCCAAGATGGAAGGTAAGGGTTTAAAAAAATGTATACCTACTATGTGTTGTGCTAAGTACTTTGCAAATATTATCTCATTTAGTCCTCACAATAACCCTGTGAGGTAGATTTTATTATTATCCCCATTTTACCGGTGAGGAACAGAGGTTAACACACTCTTTTAAGTATCTGGATCCACATTTGAACTCAGATCTTCTGAATTCTAGGCCCAGAGCCACCTAAATAAGGAAACAGTAGGAAAGGACCACCCAGTGGCCTTTGATGAATTCAAGTCACTTAGCTACTTTCTTGATGACTGAAAAAAACAAATGGCAGATTTGAGTTCTCTTCCCCCATCCCCATTGTTTAGCTTCCTTTTATAGGTCATGTCCCTAAGCTCCTTGAGGGCAGGGACCATATTTCTGCTGGTATTTCTATTTTCAGGGTTTAACACCATGCCTGGCTCTTAAAAAACACTTGCTGAATTAAGTCAGTGACTCAAGTGATATCTGAAAGATGTTGGAAAATGTGAAAGGTACTATAGAACCTGAGAAAACCAACTTTTCAGAAAGAGGGAAGACAAAAAAATTTGCAAAATAAGTTTTTTTAAGACAAGTCACTTAACTTTTTTTTTTTTTTTTGCCTCTGTTTCCTCATCTATAAAATTAGCTGGAGAAGGAAATGGCAAACCATTCCAGTATCTTTACCAAGAAAACCCCAAACAGAGTCAGGAAGAGTTGGACAGGGCTAAAAATGACTAAAGGACAACAAAATCTAGTGCTTTTAGTTGTCAGGCACTGTGCTAAATATTTTATAATTATGATGTTACCATGGAAAAAATCTTCTAAATCAATTAATTAAATAAAAAATTTCAAAATTAAAAAAAAAAAAAACACCAAAAGACTATAATTATGATGTTATTTGAATCTCACAACAATCCTAGGAGGTTGGTGCTTTTGTTACCCCCAGTTTATAGACAGGGAAACTGAGGCAACCAGAGGGTTTTTTTTAAGTGACTTGCTCAGGATTTCATCGCTATTAAGTGTCGGGCTGGATTTGAACCTAGCTCTTCCTGACTGTTACTCTATCACTGACCATACCGCCTCACTGCCCTAACTGACAGAAATGACAAAACTAGAAGGGATAGTTACTTTACAGTAGTAATGGCAAACCTTTTAGAGACTGAGTGCCCAAACTGCAACACTCATATAGCATGTGAGCTGCCCCTTTACCCCAGACAGGGAGGGAGGAAGCACTCCCACTGGCTGCTGGGCAAAGGGGCAGTGCATGTGAGGAATGTCCTTGTGAAGAGGGGGAGGGGAACAGCCCCTTCTGGCATGTTCCAGCATGCGTGCCATAGGTTCACCAACAGAGCCACGGAATGACAGACCAGATCCATAAAGGTCAGAGCAGCCAAAATCTGTTGAGATGAAATTTAATATGGACATAGGTAAAGTTTTATCCTTAGGTTAAAAAATCAATTTCAAAAGTACGGGCCTAGAGAGGCATGATTCAGTAGCAGTTTGTCTGAAAAAATTTAAAGATCACATTAACGAATGTGATCTTGAACTGCATGGATTCCAGGAAAAAAGAGGTGAAAGAATTGATAATATAGATAACCATGAGTCTTTATCATTATCTTGACAACCTTACCTTCCATCTTAGAAGCAATACTGTATACTGGTTCCAGGGCAGAAGAGCAAGAAGGTTAGGCAATGAGGGTTACGTGACTTGCCCTTCGTCCCACAGATAGAAAGTGTCAAGGGCCATATTTGAACCCAGGACCTTCTATCTCTGGGCATGGCTCAAATTCACGGCCCCTGAGTCTATCTCATAAAAAGGATCGGATGAAGAAACGAGGGATATTTGGCTTAGATGATTGGGGAAGAAGGGGGAAGGGGGAACATAATAATTTTATTTAAGTATTTTGAGTGAACCTATGGGTGAAAGAAGGATAAGCTTTGTTCAGTTTTTCCCTAGAGCAAGGAGACAGGAGAAATGAACAAAGTTGTAAAAAAGCAAACACAAATTTCCTAATAATTTAGAGTTGTCTGAAAGTGGAATGGGTTGCCTCAGGAGGGATTTTCAAGGAGAGGGCAGATGATCCCTGGCTAAGTATGTTATAGTGGGAAATCTTTCAGGTATGGTCTGGCTTTTGGACCGCTAAGTAGTATAGTGGATAGAGTTCCAGGCCTAGAGTCAAGAAGACTCATCTTGCTGAGTTCAAATCAGGCCTCAGACACTTACTAGCAAGTTGCTTCACCTTGTTTGCCTCAGTTTCCTCATCTGAAAAATGAGCTGGAGAAGGGGGCAAGTAGGTGGCTCAGTGGATCATGAGCCAGGCCTAGAGGTGGGAGGTCCTGGGTTCAAATCTAACCTGTGTGTGCTCCTGAGCTAGTCACTTAACTCCCACTGCCTGGTCCTTACCACTCTTCTGCCTTGGAACCAAAATACAGTATTGATCCTAAAATGGAAGTTAGGAGGCTTTTTTTTTTTTAAGAGAGAGAAAAAATGAGCTGGAGGAGGAAATGGTAAACCACTCCAGTATCTTTGCCAAGAAAACCCCAAATGGTGTCATGAAGAGTTGGACATGACTGAAAACGATTAAACAACAAAACAAGGTGGTTTGACCACTAAGGTCTCTCCTACCTCTCAAATTCTAACAGAGGTAAGGGCTGGATATATAGATCTCAGAGTCCTGTGGAAAAAAATGAGAGGTAAGTCCACAGGAACTGATGAAATGAAGAAAAGCATATCAAGTATATGAAGAAAAAAGAAATAAAAGGAGGGAAAGAGGCAAGGCCCAGATGCCAGAATGGTAAGATGCTTGGCAGTAAACTTCCCTCCAAAAGCCTCCTCTCCAAAGAGATCCCCAAATGTATCAGACCAAATCCTGATGGGGAAATTCAGAAAAAGTCACAGTGAGTCATTTGTTTAGCCCATCTTGGCATAGGGAGACAGATCTTCAGACCCCAGGGAAAGGTCAGGCTGGGAGCACAATGCTTGTAGGAATACGGCAGTACTGTGAGATCCCAGACCATAGACTGGGGCACCATGATTCAGACAAGTGCCAACTGGCAGCTTGTTGCCCACTACCCAGTTCCAGGATTCAAGGGAGAGTAAGAAGAGCACTTAGACAAGAGAGGGGGTGGCATCCCTGGGTAGGGAGGCTTTGGTCCGTGTATGGCAAAAATAAGTTCAGAGACAAGGAAAAATAAATGGTATAAATCAGAGCCAAGGTCTCAGATCCAATCTCTAGCCCAGTCTGTCAGACAGGAATCCCAGACCAAAAGGGAGTCTCCAATTCGGACATCTTGAATCAATAAAGCTTCTCAGTTGGCTGATAATGCTTAGTCCAACAGCAGTCCACTCTACCTCAGACCCAAACCCAATCTGGAACTCAAATGGCGAGGAAAGAGATCAGATTTTGCCAGGTCACTTTCAAAACACTAAAACATTGCAGGTCCGTCACTTGTTCAGAATAGCACAATACATGATACCCCAAGAAAGCAGCCACAGAAGTGGTTATTCCCTCCTACAATATGGCAGAACTCAAGCTCTATGAAGTCTGAGTCAGGCCAATCTCATATTAATGAGTTATCATGGTGGCAGGGATGCTTAAGACATAAATGCAAAAGAGAAGAATGACTCCAAACCATTTATTAGCAATGCCTCAGGGAAAAACACACACACACACACACACACACACACACACACACACACACACACACACACACACCTTGGGCTTAAACTCAGCAAAAATTCCTGGAAGAAATGAAGCAAGAGCTTAAAAAAAAAAGTTTTAAAATGTTTAATAAATGGAATGAGAGCCCTTGAGGAAAAAAATGGAAAAGAAATGAGGGGGGCAGCTAGGTGTCTCAGTGAATTGAGAATCAGGCTTGGAGATGGGAAGTCCTGGGTTCATATCTGGCCTCATCCACTTACTAGCTATGTGATCTTGGAGAAGTCATTTAACCCCAATTGCCTAGCCCCAGTGAATGATCTTCTACCTTGGAAGCAATACTCAGTATTGATTCTAAGACAGAAGGTAAGGATTTTAAAGAAAATAAATGAAAAGTAAAAGAAAGAATATAAAACGGAATTTAACATCTTTCAAAAAGGCATTTCTGAAAATTTCAAATGGATTAAATAGAAGTCAAGAAAGAAGGGAAGGAAGGAAGGGAGAGAGAGAGAGAGAGAGAGAGAGAGAGAGAGAGAGAGAGAGAGA
>NC_058133.1:207235699-207255482 GCF_016433145.1 Gracilinanus agilis | reverse complement strand
CATTATTCAAATTTAGGGTCTCAGGTGGACATCCTGGGTGGCCTTATAGGCAAGCATTAAACCTCACTAATGTAAAAAAGTGAGGAGGAGGCACTAGATGAACTCCGAGGTCCCTGGCAAGCCTGAATCAATGATCACACTAAGAAGTGGAGGGGTTTCAATATGTGTAGGTGGAGTAACTACGCTTACTGAGGAAATTTCAGATCTTTAGAGGTATTGAAAAAAGTACCCAGCACCAGGCTGGTTCTGAGAATGTCTTTGGAGAAACAAGGCTCCCTATTGTTCTGTATAAACGCCATATAAACCCCCAAATCAATACCAGTGAGGTTTCATACTCCAAGTCCGACAGTAGCACAGTCAGTCAATCAAGAAACATTTCTTAAGTGGCTACTGTGTTCCAGGCATTCCCATAAATGCTGGCAGATGGTAACCCTCCCCTTGATCTGTTTTGGTAACCCAGACCTCTCTCCGTTCTTCCAGCTGATGGAATATAATGTCTATTCTTCCAGGGCTTGTGGTGTGAGAAATAGAGAAGACAGTTGATAGCACGGGGGAGGGAGCATCTCTGGAGGAATACCTTTGTCATTTCAATCAGAAACTGGATATAGCTTGCCTGTTATTTATTACTTGTCATAAACAGCAGCCTTTATTCATTTACCAATGAAGAAACGGAGGCCCTCTGAGAAAGAAGGACTTAAGTATGGAGTCCCAGAAAGGATCCCTGTGGAATATATTAACCTGAATGACTGGAAGGATGGCCCCCTCCATGGAAATAGGGAAGTTAAGAAGAGATGAGGGTTTAGCAGAAAAGATACAGAGTTCTGTTTGGGACACATGAAGTTTCAGATGACAACAGGATGACCTGTTGGATGATTCTAACTAGAATGAGCTCAGAGTGCAGAAAAGAGTCTTCATTTTGAGAGAGTTGAACCCGTGGGAAGTGATGAGGTCACAGAGGGAGCATTGGAAAAGGGGAGGACAGGGTCTTGGCCACAGGCCCGGGGGGTACAATCACCCAGAAAATATAGGATGTGGCTGATGAGCCAGAAAAAGAGGAAAGAGAAGCGGTGCCATGAAAATCCAGTGAGAAGAAGGAAACTGTCAGCAGGATCAAGGGCTGCAGAGAAATCAAGAAGGATGAGATCTGGGGGCAGGTAGGTGGCTCAGTGGATAGAGAGCCACGCCTAGAGATGGGAGGTCCTGGGTTCAAATCCGCCCTCAAACACTTCCTAGCTGGGTGACCCCGGGCAAGTCACTTAACCCCCATGGCCTCCTTGCCCTTACTGCTATTCTGTCTTGGAACCAATACACATTATTGTGTAGGAAGATAAGTATTTAAAAAAAATGGCAATACCATCAAACCAAAGAGAGAAATTGGAAAAAAGGGAGGTTTAATAGAGAACTCCATAGGGGACAGCTAGGTGGCTCAGTGGATGGAGAGCCAGGCCTAGAGATAGGAGGTTCTGGGTTCAAATTTGGACACTTCCTATCTGTGTGACTCTGGGCAAGTCACTTAATCCTCATGGCCTAGCCCTTTCTCCTCTTCTACCTTGGAACCAATACACAGTATTAATCCTAAGATGGAAGGTAAGGGTTTAAAAAAAAAAAAAAGATTAGATCTGAGAACAGTACACTAGCTTTGGTCATTCAGATCAGTCAAGCCAGAAACCAGATTGCAAGGAGTGAAGAAGGGAGCAGAAGAGGAAGTGGAAGAGTTTGACTGTGAAAAGAAGGGGAGATAGTTGGAGGAATAGAGAGTAGGATCAAGTAAAGAGAATATAAAGGGATTACAAAATACTGGTACTTTATATTACCAGCATATTCTCTTTATATACAATATATTATATATAATATGATACATATTATATATAATATATGATACAATGTATTATATATAATATTACTGGCAGCTAGTAGCATAATGGATAAGAGCACTGAGTTTTGAAGCAGGAATACTCATCTTCATGAGTTCAAATCTGGCCTCACACACTTCCTAGCTAAGCAACTCTGGGCAAGTTGCTTAACCTTGTTTGACTCAGTTTCCTCATGTGTAACATGAGCTGGAGAAGGCAATGGCAAAACACTCTGGTAACTTTGCCAGGAAAACTCCAAAATGGAGTCCCAAAGAGTCAGAAAAGACTGATAATGATTATATATATGTTCAGTCATGCCATTTGTCGTTTCCTTCTCTAGCTCATTTTATAGATGAGAGAACTGAAGCAAAGTGAAGTGACTTACCCAGAGTCACAGAGTTATGAAGTTCTCTCAAGTCAAATTTGAACTCAGGTGAGAGACAGACAGACAGAGACGGAGCAGGAGAGGCAGAGGGAGAGAGAGAGAAAGAAAAAGAGAGAGAGGGGAGGGGAGAAGGAGAGACAGAAACATAGATGGAGATTACAGCTGGAGAAAATACATACACAGCCTCCTCTTAGTACCTTCTGGGTGGCTAGGCAAAGGCATCCAACCCCTCTGCCCAAGTTACACCTCCCTAACATGAACTATATCTTATAATCACCCAGAATTCTCTTACTCTCCATTCTGCCAAACAGCACCACTCCCTGAATTATTTCAAAAGAGCTAGCAGATTGCCAGCAAGACTAGGGGAAGAAGATTGAGGAATCTCACTGTCCCCAGGTGGGACAAAAGATGGGAAAAGAGACCCTAACTTAGGCTCCCAAAGAACATTACTTCTCCTCCCATCAATCCCATTCTCAACTTTTAAGAACATGAGTAACCTCAGAGATGGCCAAAGAAAAGAACTGTTCCACTGTGGGGGTAGTTTTCAAAGGGAGCCTCAGGAAATTTATGGCAGGAGGCAGCTGGGTAGCTCAGTAGAATGAGAACCAGGCCTAGAGGTGGGAAGTCCTGGGTTCAAATCTGGACTTAGACATTTCCTAGTTATGTAAACCCCCCCCCCCCCGCAAGTCACTTAACCCCTATTGACTAGCCCTTATTGCTCCTCTGCCTTGGAACCAATACACAGTATTGATTCTAAAATAGAAGGTAGGGATGAAAGAAAGGAAGGAAGGAATTTATGGCATGAGAAAGTATGAGAATTTTAGTTCTTGCACCTATAGGGCCAGAGCTTAAGAGTTTAATTCTTAAATTCAGCTCTGGATCTTGGTGTATACCCCAAGGCAATTCCTGTTTGAGGGTCCAACTCAGAGTCCCAAACTTTGGTGAAAGCCCTAGAGGATAGAGTGTAGTAGAAAGATTTGAAATCAAAGAAGGTGAGTTCAAATCCTAGCTTTGCCATTTAAAATCTAGGTGGCCCAAGCTACCTTATCAGTAAACCAAGAGGGGCTGGACTAGATGATCACTAAGGACCTTTCCAACTCTATAAAAGCTATTTTCTCGTGTGATTTTTTTTAACCTTACCTTCTACCTTAGTATCAATAAAAAAAAAAAAAAGAAGAAGAACGGTAAGGGTTGGGCAATCAGGGGTTAAGTGACTTGCCCCGGGTCACACAGCTAGGAAGTACCTGGGGCCAAATTTGAATCCAGGTTCTCCTGACTCCAGTCCTGGCAGAGCAGCACTATAATACGTAGCTGCCCTAGATCTGTGATTTTGTACACCCAAGAAAAAGAGAATAGTAAAAGGGATGACTTGAGTTCAGGGTTGTTGCTTTTCTTTCTTTTCAAAACAACCTCCTATATTTGCCTCTACTCTCTTCCTTCCCAGAGTTTTGGCTCCTTCCAAACTGCTTTTTCACTCCACGGTGGCATCACAAATTTTCTGCAAGGACTAGGAGGAGATAGGGGCCTGAATAGGCTACTGTTCCTCGGTAAGGCAGCTCTTGGGCCCCAGGGGCACTGTTTTCACCAGCCTGGCTGGGCAAAAGGTCCATTTACCCAGACCCAGCCTCCTTCCGCCTTCGGCGCAGTTCCTCACCCCCCTGCGCCCAGGCTCCAGCCCCGGCCGGCGCCCACGTGGGACCCAGGGTTCCAGAGCAAAAACACGCGCACACTACCTCTATGGGTACACAACCGGGGGCGCCCTACCCCAATTCGGCCTCGGTCTCTTTCCTTCCTGACCAAAGGCACTCCTGCTCCAGTCCCTCCTTCTCCTTCTCTTCTCTTGGGCCCCAACCCCAAGCCCGATCGCGCCACGGACGACCCCTCGCCTACCGCGGACGCTCGAGGATCCAGCGTTGGAGACCGAGTAGTTTGGGGCGGCGGCCAGCCAGGGCAGGCGGGGTCACAAGGCTCTTCCCCGCCCCCTACCTGCTGGGGGGCGGGGCTGAGGCCCCCGGGGCGGAGTCTGGGGCCCCAGGGGAAGGAGGGGTTGGAAATGGGCCGCAGGGCCCGCCCCGTCTGGGAAAAATGCCTGTTATAATAATTCCTTTTGCATTAGCCCCAAGCTCACTTTCAAATCATTTGTGAATTCACCAAACATTTATTAAGCACCTGTTATGTGCCTAATTTAAACATTTTTTTTGTATGTTTAAGACTCCCACTAGCACCGCCCACTCCTATTTAGGAAAGGAAAAAAAAAACGCTTACTCTCTTGCTTCACCACCTTCTTTATCAAAAACTATCCAGCGCAAGCGAGCGCATGTGGGGTGGGGCGCGTCTGTTTGGGTAAAGACTGGAAAGCTGCTTCACGGAAGGGACCGCGTTTTTCCTCTACAAACTAAAGCGCCCTTAAAACAAAATAAAACAATAAACCAAGATTGTAGTTTGGTGACCAGACAGCCCCAGAGAGGGCTCTTTCTTCCTTTCTCGCCCTTCCAGACCAGGATTGCCTGTCAAGGGGCCTAGAGCGCATATAGGCTATTTTAGGCATTCCCCAAAGTCCGGCGATTAACACAGCCCTACCCAGCCCAAAGAGACCATCACTCCACCTACCGACTGGCTCCTTCTCCGATAGTCCCACCGGCCCAATCTTTGGCTCTCCTCCCTCCTCCCCACCTCCAACTTTTCCTTGAGCTCAGGCGGCTTCCCCTCCCCGCTCCCTCCGGAGCTTTGGGACGCTCTGCCAGTCCCCTCGTGGGGCGCCCTCACCTGCCCGATCTGGCGACTGCCTGGTACGCTTCATTAGCGCTCCTCAAGGCCCTGAGATGGGACCAAAAGCATGACTCGGGCTCTGAACTCTCTTGGTCTGCAGGGAGGTTGGAGTTATCAGGCACTCTGCCCCAACCTTGGCAACCCAAGTAGGCAGCGGAGGGACACGGCTTCCGGGTCCTGGCGTGGTGGTTGAGGTAGCAGGGTTTCGGAGGGAAACGACGCAGCTCGGTTGCTACTCAAGAACAACTTTGGGGGCCTTCTGACCTGACGCGTTTTGCGGGGCGGAACTTCTGGAAGAACCCTCCCAACACGTGCCTTCTCTTCTTCCACCCAGCCCCAGCTGCTTCCAAAGCCGGGTTGCAGTGTTACAGTAGCAACTTTGCCTTACAGCGAGCTCCCTTATCCTGAGTGGGTTCTTCTTAGATCAGTTTCTCAGGTTGCCCAAAGTCACAGACGTGCCTCTTCAGCTGAGAATTCAGCTGATCGCTTCATTGTATTCCTTTCTACCAAATGGTTCCAGAAAGTTTCAGCTGAAGATTGGCCACCCAGGTAAGAAAGCACGCTTGGGTCACACACTCACAACCCTCCCCAATCGAAGGAAGTAACCAGGACCCCAGGTCAGGTCCTAGGAGCCCAGAGAAACCTGGATCTCACAACAGGAGACGGATACAAGTGAGTACTGGCAAAGAAAAGGGGTAGGAAACCCTCCGAATTTGTGATGAATTTCAAACTAGATACCTGCTCTGGAAGCCTAGACAGTGAACTCATTAACATCTTGTCTGCTATCTGGCCACTGGAAGGATCAAGGAGTGATCACCCTCTACTATGGAGCCATAAGAAATGATAAGCAAGATGATCATCAAAAAACCTGGTAAGACTTAAATGAAGTGATACAAAGTGAAGTGAGCAGGACCAGGAGAACATTGTATACAACAACAACAATAATGTATGATGATCAACTGTGAATGACTAAACTTATCAACAAGGAAAGGATCCAGGACAGTTCCAAGAGAACTCATGACAAAAATAGGATATCCATCATCACGGAAGAAGCAGACTGGGAGTCAGATTGAAGCACATGCCATTCGTCACTTTATTTCCTCCAGGAATGTTTCTCTAGTGTAAGCACTGTGTATTGTTTCACAGCATCATGATGAACATGGAAATATATATTATATAATTACACATGTACAATCCTAGATCATATTATCTGCTGTCTTGGGGAAAAGGGATGGTTGGGAGGGAAGAAGAGATCAAAAAATCTCTGGAAACTATTATTGAAAATTGTATTTGTATTGACATGTAATCTGGAAAGAATAAAAATAATAATTTTCTAAAAAAGAGTTATTGCTGTCATCTCTGTCACTTAGAATTAGTCACACACTATAAAGCAGTTCAAATGTACAGTGTGTGGAAGGTTAGTGCAAAGACACAAAAATGGGAGAGAGTATATAATGCACCAGAGACAGGGAGAAGGCATTTATGTTTGAACTGAAAAGTTCCTGAGAGGAAGTAACAGTCAATGAGGCTGCAAAGATAAGTTTGGGGCCAGATCATAAAAAGTTTTAAAACCTAAACAGAGTTGATATTTTTTCATGGAACTGTTGTTAAACTGTTTTTTAGTCATGTCCAACTCTTCTTGACCCCTGTTTGGGGTCCAGAGATACTGGAGTGATTTGCCATTCCTTCTGCAACTCAGACAGATGAGGAAACCAATAAAAAGGATTAAGTGACTTGCCCAGGGACACCCGGCTAGGAAGAGTCTGAAGCCAGATTCAAACTCAAAAAGAAGGATTTCCAAGCTCAGAATTCTACCTACTCAGCACCACCTAGTTACCTACAGCTACTGGAGTTTATTGAGGAAAGAAAATGGCATGAAATTATTCTGGCCAATGAAGGCCTGCTTCGTGAAGCATGTGCCAAGTCTCTGTCCTCAAAGAATGTAGAGATATTCCTTCAAACCTCTTTTAATCCAAGTGACAACATGGAAATTTGGGGAGCTGTTTTCTACCCATGGTGATTTGGGAGCTGGTACTGTTTGATGACAAAAAATCCTTCTAATCGTCTACAGATCCAGAAGATCTAAGAAGTTGCACAGGAGTTGCTGGGCCAGAACTGAGTGTAAATACAAAAATGTGAATGTGACCTGGCCATCTCTTAATCTCTTTCCTGATGCCAAGTGAGGGCTTTCCCTCTCCTGCTTGGCAGTTTAAAAACGCCCTGCTACCATGTCTTTGTGAGCACATGGCATCTCATCTTTTTTGTGCTTATTTTTTCTTGTTCTTAAGTGAATGAATATTCCAATATTGGAGTGCCCAGAGGACACAGAGAGTTTAGATGTTTTAGAGGTTTTATTAGAAGTCTCTGTGGCAACAAGAAGCCGTATTAGTATTAGTGACCATCAGAGCAGGAGCAAACAGTAACAGAGGATATGCCTATGGATAGATTGACAATGGCAGAAACTTAAGGGATTTTGAGCTTTCATGATAAAGAGAAGTTCTAGCCTGAAGCCCAACAAAGATCTTACAGCTAAGGAAAACTTTATGAGGATACCTAAAAGGGGAAAAAATGGGACTTCTAGGGCTAGGAATCAGGACGTACTTCTTAGCGACACATATTGTCTATATATGTATTTATTTATTTATTTTTCAGATTTAAATTTTTTTATTTTTTTAGAAAAATTTTCCATGGTTACATGATTCCTGTTTTTACTTTCCCCTTCACCCCCCTTCAACAACCCACCATATCTAACTCGCATTTCCACTGGTTTTAAAATGTGTCATCTGTCAAGACTTATTTACATATTATTGATAGTTGCATTGGCGTGGTCGTTTAGTGTCTACCTCCCCAACCATACCCGCATCAACCCATGTGTTGAAGCGGTTGTTTTACTTCTGTGTTTCCACTCCTGCAGATCTTCCTCTGAATGTGGGTAGCGTTCTTTTCCATAAATCCCTCAGAGCTGTCCTGTGTCATTGCATTGCTGCTAGTATAGATGTCCATTACATTCTGTTTTACTACAGTGTATCAGTCTCTGTGTACAGTGTTCTTCTGGTATTATTTAAACAATACCACCTTTGTAATAATAAACTGGAGGAATTCCATGTGAACTGGAATGACCTCCAGGAATTGATGCAGAATGAAAGGAGCAGAACCAGGAGAACATTGTACACAGAGACTGATACACTGTGGTAAAACTGAATGTAATGGACTTCTGTACCAACAGCAATGCAATGACACAGGACAGCTCTGAGGGATTTATGGAAAAGAACGCTACCCACATTCAGAGGAAGAACTGCAGGAGTGGAAACACAGAAGTAAAACAACCGCTTCAACACATGGGTTGATGCGGGCATGGTTGGGGAGGTAGACACTAAACGACCACACCAATGCAACTATCAATAATATGTAAATAGGTCTTGATAGATGACACATGTTAAAACCAGTGGAAATGTGCGTTGGAAATGGGGGGGGGGAGTGAAAAGGGGGTTAAGGGGAAAGTAAAAACATGAATCATGTAACTGTGGAAAATTTTTCTTAAAAAAAAATAAATAAAATATTTAAATAAAAAATAAATACCACATTTGTATTTACTTTTAAGCCTACTCTCCCTATAGACCTTGTATGTATAAGGAAAGACTGCATACTGGTTTGGGGGGGAATGTTATGACTACTGTCTGATTAACAGTTTGCATTGCATTCCAGTAGGGGTCTATGAATGATGGTGTTAGAAACCAAATCTTTCAGTGTTACCACTAGAACTGTGAGAGAAGTATTGAGCACTATCTGGGGATTCCTATTTGTGAGGGCAGTTGCCTCATCTCTTCAGCTCACAACCTAGGTGTTTTCATAGTCCTTTTACTATCTCTCACCTCATCTCATATCTCTCATATCTAATCTATTACCAATGCCTGTAATTTTACCTTTGCAGCATCTCTTAAATATGTCCCCCTTTCTCCTTATATACTATCACCAATCTGTTCCAGGATCTCATCACCTTACACATGGAGTATTGCAATAGTCTGCTAATTGGTCAGCCTGCTGCATGTCTTTCCCCTCTCCGGTCCATCCTCCATCCATCATCCATTCAGCTATCAAATCAAATTTATTGGGGGCAGCTGGGTAGCTCAGTGGATTGAGAGCCAGGCCCAGAGATGGGAGGTCCTGGGTTCAAATATGATCTCAGACACTTCCTAGCTGTGTGACCCTGGGCAAGTCACTTGACCCCCATTGCCTAGCCCTTATCACTCTTCTGCCTTGGAGCCAATACACAGCATTGACTCCAAGATGGAAGGCAAAGGTTAAAATTTAAAAAAAAATTTTTAAATTTATTTTCCTAAAAGTGCAGTTCTGACCATGCCATCCCACCCCCCAGGCAATAGAACCCAATGGCTATCACCTTCAGGATCAAATACAAAATCCTTTCTCTGGTCTTCAAAGCCCTTCAAAACCTGTCTTTCTAGTCCTCTTGTGCCTTACACTCTCCCAAACCCTAGGACTTTTTTTTTTCTTTTTAAAAACCCTTACCTTCTGTCTTAGAATCAATGCTTTGTATTGGTTCCAAGACAGAAGAGCAGTTAGGAGTAGGCAATGGGGGTTAAGTGACTTGCCCAGGGTCACACAGCTAGGAAGTTTGAACCTACTGAGCCACCTAGCTTCTCCCTAGGATTTTTCAATCTAGTGATCCTACCTTCCTTGCTATTCCGCAAACAATATACTCCATCTTGGTTCTGGGCAATTTCTCTGGCCATTTACTATACCTGAGATACTCTCCTTCCTCATCTCTACCTTCTGACTTCCTTGACTTCCTTCAAGTCCCAACTAAAATCCCATCTTCTATAGAAAGAAAACCTTTTCCAATCCCTCTTAATTCTAGTTCCTTCTCTCTGTTGTTTCCTATTTACTTTGTGTGTAGTTTGTCTATATTTGTTTGTTGTTGATTTTTGAATTAAAATATGAGCTCTTTGAGGGCAGGGACTGTTTTTTTGTTTTGTTTTGTTTTGTTTTTTCTTGATGCTTTGTATAATGCCTGGCTCATAGTAGGTGCTTACTAAATGCTCATTGATTGACAGTTGGGAAAAGATGTTATGTGTACTTAAGTAAAATGTTGATAGCAATTTATACAACTGATTATAGTGAGAGACTAGAGTAAGTTTTGTTGTTGTTCACTTGTTTCAGTTGTATCTGACTCTTCATGACCCCATTCGGGATTTTCTTGGCAAAGATACTGGAGTAGTTTGCCATTTCCTTTTCCATTTCATTTGGAAGATGAAGAAACTGAAGCAAATAGGGTTACGTGACTTGCCCAGGGTCACTCAGCTAGTAAGTGTCTGAGGCCAGATTTGAACTCAGGAAGATGAATTCTCCCGACTCCAGGCTCTGAATTCTATCCATTTTGCCACCTAAGTGCCCTGACTAGAATGAGGCAGCCAGACAAATTAGGCCATTGCAGTAATCTAGAAAAGAGATGATAAGGGTCTAAGCCAGTAACAATGAACCTTTTAGAGACTATGTGCAGTGCCCCCCTCTTACCCCAGACAGAGGGAGGAAGCTCTCCCATTGGGCTACTGGGCAGGAGGGTGGATCATGTGAGAAATGTCTTCAGGCACATGGAGAGGGGGAAAGGAGCAGGTCCTTTCTAGTAACAACTCTGGCAGGTGACAGTGCACGTGCCCACAGAGATGCCCTCTGTGGCATCTCCACACAGAGGAGACTAGAAGGATAGTAGTACCTTTGACAAATATAAGGATATTTGGAAGAAGGGTGGATTTGGGGGAAAGATAATGAGTTCTAGTTGAATTTGAGATGTCTCTGGAGCATCCTCTTTGAAATGCCCAGTTAGTGACTTCTGGGGAGATAGTGGGGCTTATATTTTTAAATCTGTGAGTCATCATTATTATTCTAGGCATTATAGCAGTTGTTTTTTTCTGGTTCTTCTTACTGTAGGATTTAACTTTATGAGAACTCAACACATGCAAATTCCAGTATACACAATTGACAATTTTAAAAAGGCAGAAGAAATACATAAAATAAAAATTTTAATTATGTGCTAAATTCACACCATTTTCCCAAGCGACATAAAGTCTCACAGCAGTTTGCCCATTCCTGTTCATCCTTTCTCTGAGAACTCTTAGTGTGAGTCACAACATTGCTTTGTGCCAAATATTAACTCCCACATCAGTCTTTGTCCAGAGTTTTCACTTATAACGTTAGCCATGTCCCCATTAGAGCAGTGCTTCTCTTTGTTCTGTTAACACTACTTAGTTATCAATAATGGCCCCAGAGTACAAGAGTAATGATGCTGACACCTCCTATGAGCCTAAGAAAAGTTGTAAAGGGTCTAGGGATTTTCATATAAGAACTTATCAAATGATGGGATTGGCTACTATGGTGGCTTTCAATTTATATGAAGGATCTTGGAATGTATTGGTTATGTTTTCATTCTGTATCAGTCTACTCAAGTCTTTCTTTATTGCTTTACATCTCCATATTTCTGAGCATTTCTTTTGATGAAATAGGTCTTGTTGAATTCAGTGTGGTTGTTCTATAGTCAAAGGACTGGGGTTCAAATCCCACCTCTGATGTTTATGACCTGTGTGACCTTGGGTAAATCACTTGACTTATCCTAGGCCTTAATTTCCTTAACTGTAAAATGAGAAGGTTGGGCTAAATGGCTTCTGACATTCCTTCCAACACTAGATTTATAACCCTATAATAATCTGTGATCTTAAAATATACCACAACTTGGTCAGTCATTCCCCAGTTGATAAGCATCTATTTTGTTCCTAGTTCTTTGCTACAACAGGAAAAAAAATATATACAAGAATACATGTACACACGCAAGAATATATATCTATATATAAGAATATATGTTCATATAAAAATATATATGCCCAAGAATATATATTTATATACAAGAATATATATACACATAAGAATATATAAACATAAGACTATATGTACACAAGAATATATATACATATACGAATATATATTTATATATAATATATACACACAAAGAATATATGTTTGTTTATAAGAATATACATACACGTACACATAGACACACACACACACACACACACACACACACACACACACACACGCACAGGTCCTTCCCTTCCATCCTTGGCATTACTGAAGTATGTGAAAAAGATATTTGTTAGAGGCAGCTGGGTGGCTCAGTGGATAGAGAGTCGGGCTTGGAGGTCCTGGGTTCAAATCTGACCTCAGACACTTCCTAGCTGTGTGACCCCCTGGACAGGTCATTTCTTTCCCATTGCCTAGCCCTTAATGCTCTTCTGCTTTGCAACGGATACTTAGTATTGATTCTAAGATGGAAGGGAAGGATTGAAGGGGAAGAAAAGTATTTGTTAACCCATAGGGAGAAAAGAGAAGGAAACTGGAAGGGAGGGACCCTTCTCAGAACTGGGCTGGAGATGCGTGTGTGTGTGTGTGTGTGTGTGTGTGTGTGTGTGTGTGTGTGTGTGTGTGTGTGTGNGTGTGTGTGTGTGTGTGTGTGTGTGTGTGTGTGTGTGTGTGTGTGTGAGAGATACCTGTCTGATAACAATGGTGCAGAGTCTCCACCTAGTGGTTTACTGTGGTTTCACATGCTGGGCTGGGAATTGCCAAGAGTTCTATTAGTTCAACTCAATTCAACAAATATGAACCCCCTACTAAATGTGAAGCTCCTGTAGTAGAGACTGGATGAAATTCAAAATTTAGATAAGACACAGTAGCTATCCTAATAAAATCATCAATCTAGAAAGGGGACTTTTTGGGGGGTGAAGGGTCAGGGAGAACCAAGCCAGTGATTTCATTGGTGTATGAAATTTCATTACAATTAAAAAAAACAAACTAAAAAAAAACCCTGTACTTTGGGGGGAAAACTAGGTGGCTCAGTGGATAGAGAGCCAGACCTGGAGATGAAAGATCTTGGGTTCAAATATGGTTGCAGATACTTCCTAGCTGTGTGACCCTGGGCAAGTCACTTAACCTGGGTTGCCTAGCCCTTATTGCTCTTTTGTCCTGGAACTGACAGTGAGTATCAATTCTAAAATAGAAGGTAAAGGTTTAAAAAAATGACTCAATAGTAAGTATCAGTTCCCAGTCAGAAGAGCAGTAAGGGCTAGGCAATGCAGTTTAAGGGGCCTGCCCAAGTTTGCACAGCTGGGAAGTGTCTGAGGTCAAATTTGAACCCGGGACTTACCATCTATAGGCCTGGCTCTCAATCCACTGGGCCATCCGGATGCCCTGATTTCATTACAATGTAATTCAAATCAAACCAACTTTTATCGGGTGCGTATAATGCACTTGGCACTGTGCTAGGCACTAGATGAAATGCAGAGGGAGATATGATGCAGAATCTGCTCTAGATAATCTTACAATGAAATATGGGACCAAAGACACATACATAAACACTTAAGATCACCTAAGAGTCAGATAAGTCTAAAGCAGTGATGGGCAAACTACAGCCTTCAGACCAGATACGGCACCCTGAAATGTTCTATCCAGCTGCAAGACATTATTCCTAATCTGACGAATACAATGAGTAGGATACAATACAATGAAACTTCAAAAGAGTTGCCTTAGAAACAGACTGACAGATGAGCATTTCCTTTCCTTTGGCCCCTCTTTAAAAAGTTTGGTCTAAAGGATAGATCCAAGTCAAATGCTCTGAAAAATTTGAAAAGGGAGATATTTTTATATGGGTGTTGTTATTGTCAATGGTGTGTATTTCTCTGTGTGTGTGAGAGAGAGACAGACAGACAGACAGAGACAGAGATAGAGACAGAGAAAGACAATGACAGACAGAGACAGAGACAGACTGAAAGAGAGAGACGGAGACCGAGAGAGACTGGCATCTACATCATGGCATCAATGCATTAATTCCTATACTATATAAACCATTAAAAAAATAGGAGGAATCCTACCAAATTCTCTTATGACACAAATATGATTCTCATATTTAAATCAGGGAAAGCAGAAACAGAGAAAGAAAACTCTAAACCTATTTCTCTAATTAATATTGATGCAAAATTTTTAAATAAAATACAGCAGGGAAACTACAGCAATGGATCACAAAGATCATACGTTTTGACCACACAGGATTTATGCCAAGAATTCAGGGCTGTTCAATATTAGGAAAACTTTCAGAATAATTGACCATATCAATACCAAAACCAACAAAAATCATATGATTATTTCAATAGATGCAGAAAAAAACTTTTGACAAAATACAAGGCCCATTCCTATTTTAAAACACACATTAGAAAGTATAAGAATAAATTATATTTTTCTTTAAATGATAAATAGTATCTATCTAAAATCAAGAGTGAGTATTGTCTGTATAAGGGGGAGAAACTAGAAGTCTTCCCAGTGAGATAAAGGGTGAAGCAAGAATGTCCATTATCACCACTATTATTCAGTATTGTAGTAGAAATGTTAGCTATGGTGATAAGAATGAAAAAAGAAATTAAAGGAATAAGAATAGGCAAGGAGGAAATAAGGTTTTCACCTTGTAGGTGATAATGATGGTATACTTAAAGAACCCAAGAGAATTAACTAAAAAATAAGTTGAAACAATTAACTTTAGTCAAGTTACAGCATATAAAATAAATTCATACAAATCATCAGCATTTCTATATACCAACAAAACCCAGCATGAATAAGTAAAAAGATAAATTTTATTTAAAATAACTGCAGATAATGTAAAATACTTGGGAACCTATCTGCTAACACACCCACAGAAATTATATGAACTTGATTATAAAACATTTTTCACACACAAAAAAAGTAGATCTAAACAGCTAAAAAGCAGTCATTGTTCATGGGTAAGCTAGGCCAATATAATAAAATGACAATCCTACCTAAATTCATTTACTCATTTAGTTCCATACCAAATTACCACAAATATTTTATAGAACTAGAAAAAAATAATAACAAAATTAATCTGGAAGACCAAAAAGTAAAGGATATCAAGAGAATCAATTTTTAAAAAGTATAGGAAGGTAGCTTAAAGGTATCAGATCTCAAACTGTACTACAAAACAGTAATCATCAAAACGATCTGGTACTGGATAGGAAGTAGAGTGGTTGATTAGTGGAATAGATTAGATTCATAAAATACAGAAGTAAATGACCATAGTAATCTAATGTTTAAGGGGGCAGCTGGGTAGCTCAGTGGGTTGAGAGTCAGGCCTAGAGACGGAAGGTCCTAGGTTCAAATCTGGCCTCAGACACTTCCCAGTTGTGTGACCCTGGGCAAGTCACTTAACCCCCATTGCCCACCCTTACCACTCTTCCACCTATGAACCACTACACAGAAGTTAAGGGTTTAAAAGAAAAAGAAAGAAAAAAAAAATCTAATGTTTAAAAAAATCAAGTTTTAGGGGCATAAACTCACTATCTGACAAAAAATACTAAGAAAACTGTAAAGGAGTCTGGAGAGGAACTAGGCATGGACCAACATCTCATGCCATAAGGTCAAAATGAGTACATGATTTAGACATCAAGATTGATATCATAAGCAAATTAGGAGAGCATGGGGAAAAAAATAACCAGTTAAATCTATGGGTAAGGGAAGAGTTCAAGACTTAACAAGAAGTAAAGAAGATCACAGGAGGTAAAATTGATAATTTTACATTAAATTAAAAAGAGTTTGCACAAACAAAACCAATATAACCAAAATTAAATGGAAAGCAGGAAATTGAGGAAAATATATAGTCAGTTTCTCTAATGAAGGTCTAATTTCTCAAATACATGGGAACTGAGCCAAATTTAGAAAAATAAGATCCATTCTTCAATTCATAAAGTCAAAGGAAATGAATAGGCAGTTTTCAGAATAAATATAGGATATCAGTAGTCATATAAAAATGCTCTGACTATCAATTAGAGAACTCCAAATTAAAACAATTATGAGGTATCAGATTGGCTAACATTACAAAAAAGGAAAATGAAAATACCGGAGAGGATGTAGAAAAACTGCTATACTTAATGTACTATTTTTGGGGAGTTGTGAACTAGTTCTACCATTCTGGAGAATAATTTGGAACTATGTCTAAAGGGTTATAAAACTGTGCATACCCTTTGACCTGGTGATACCAGTATTAAGTCTATTTCCCAAAGAGATAAAAGAAAAAAGAAATTGATGTATGCATATGAAAATATTTATAGCAGCTCTTTTTGTAGTGGCAAAGTGGAAATTGAGGGGGTGTCCTTCAATTGAAGAATGGCTAAATAAGTTGTAACACATGATTGTAGTGGAATACTATGTTATGTTTTTGTATTATGTTTTTGTCTTTTTTTTTTTTTACCCTGACCTTCTGCCTTAGTATCAATACTGTGTATTGGTTCTAAGACAGAAGAGTGGTTAGGTCTAGGCAATGGGGGTTAAGTGACTTGCTCAGGGTGACACAGCTGAGAAGTATCTGAGGCTAGATTTAAACCCAGGACCTCCTATCTCTAGGCCTGACTCTCAATCCACTGAGCTACGCAGCTGCCCTCATACTATTATGTTTTAACAGAAAAATCTGGAAAGATTTATATGAACTGATGTAAAGTGAAGTGAACAGAATCAGGAAAACATTGTGTATCATGAGAGCAATAATGTAATGATAATCAATTAGAAAAGAAAAAAAAATTATCTGAACAATAATGATTCTTGGCAATTCCAAAGGACTAATGATGAAAAATGGTATCCGCCTCCAAAGGGAGAACTGATGAACTCTGAGTGCAGATTGAAGCATATTTTTTTAAAAAGCAATTTTTCTTATTTTTTTTGCATCATGACTAAATATAGAAATATGTTTTGCATGACTTCACATAGATAATGAGTATTATGTTTGCTTTCTTGGTAGATGGGGAAGAGCTTGAGAAAGGAAGAAAATTTGAACTGAACATTTTAAAATGAATATTAAAAAATAAGAATAAAGCAATAAAAATATTCTACCCTCCTTCCCCAATCCAAGAACATGTAAGATCCTTGAGGAGAATGGCAGCAAACTTAAATGTAACAGGATTGAGGTACATGTGTAAGAAAATATAGCATAGTATATAGCCAAGGAGTACTTTCTAAATTCTGGAACCAGAAATCCTTTTATCCCTTTTTGCAGCTCTTATGAGGTTCCCTTTAAGTGCTGGTCTCCTTTAAGGATTTCAAAGCTGAAACTTCACTGCATCAGATCTCTGAAGCTGTCATGCTTCCTGGGTGACTATCTACAAGCATTTTCTCTATTGCTGACCATTGCTACTGCCTCCAGTAGACTTTGTTACTGATGATGGCTGTCAGGATGACTTCTGATAACTCTTTAGGCCTTTTGAAATCAACAAATCCAAATACCCATCCAGTTAATATCAGTTTTGGAGAAATGGAGGAGAACTCTAATGGGAAAAGCAAGTGAACCTTATGGATATAGCATGAATTATGTTATGTGCTTCAAATTCCCCCTCTCCTGCTTTTATTTCTACCTGCAAATGGCAGCCATTTAACCTAGCATTTTACTTTTCTTTAAATCTGTTCAAAATTTCTGATTTGTCTTTGAAAGTACTTTCCTTTGACATAAAATTTATCAATTGAACTTAATTCCTTTGTGATGCACATCTACGAGTTAATTCAGGGGAGGGGGGGTTGAGGAGGAAGGATGTGAGACAGGGAGAGGCCTAAACAGAGTATATCAGTGACTTGTCGGGAACATACAAAATGTGACCAGGTTAGAGATCTAAATCTCTGTACTTGGTTGAGGACCTCATGAGCAGAAGGTACGGTCAGAACTTCATGGTTATGATTTTTATTTATAACCATTATTTACAAACTCCTAAGAAAAAAACAGGGAGAGCTCTATGTGAAGCAGGACCAAATGTCCTAGGCTATAAAACAAACTGTTTTTGTAGTTAGAACCAGGTGTCTTAGAGTTTGGGCACCTCAGGCAAATCTTTGGCTCTAAATGAAGGAGGGAAACAAAGGGAAGGTCATGATTTTGAGCCACTTCTGGGAGAAGAAAGGCACAATCTGAAAAGATCTTGATGGGAAGAGGGAATACAAAAAAGGAGCCAGAACTTGCTCCACATCGACACTTGCTAGTGACAAAAGGATGAGTAAGAATTCACTGAGGCAGTGTGATGTAGAACATATTGGGCTAGCCTTGGAAAAAGGAAACTGAATTCAAATCCTGCCTCTGAAATATACTATAAAATCACAAGAAAGACATTACTAAAAAACAAAACAAAAACAAAAACCTTACCTTCTGTCTTAGAATCAATACTGTCTATTGGTTCCAAGGCAGAAAAGAAATAAGAGCTGGGCAGTGGGAGTTAAATGACTTGTCCAGGTCACTCAGGTGGTGTCTGAGATCATTTTTGAACTCAGATCTTCTTAACTCTTGGCCACTGTGCTACCTAGCTGCCCACCTCCTTCTCTTAGCCTACTTTATTACATTAATCCTCCTAATTAAATCCTTTATCTACTCCCACCTCCTCCAGGATCTTGTAATAATTCTTTTAACTCTTGTCTGAGGTCAAATTTGAACTCAGGACCTCCCAATCTCTAGTTACCTAGCTGTCCCTTTGAGCAAGACATTTTAACCTCTCAGAATTTCCAGACAGATCTCTAAGATTTTAAATTATAGATAAGTTCCCCATCTACATTGGTGGAGGTAGTTGCCACACTGGTAGCTCCTTATACCAGTGATGGCCAGAGCCTCCTGGAAGATTATATATGGCCTGGACCCAAGGAGAGATATATAAGAAAGAGGGAATGAGAAAATGGGCATCATTCCTCCCAGCATTAGCCAATTATATGGCTTATCTCCTGCACAACTATGTCTAACCTAATTTCCTAATTCCTCTCAATTCTTTCTTTTCTGTGCAAGCTCTCATCCCCCTTTTTTGAGGTGGATGTAGGCTTCTCAGATTAGTTATAACCTGGACACCCATGGCAGCAACTGTTCTAGTACTATTGGGAAAATTTCTCCTTTCTCCTCTTCCCTAGATCCACTGGTAGCTACCTAGAGAAGACGCTGTGGAGAGTTGGTTTCTATGTTTTGGGGCAAAGACTGATGACCCTTCTTTTCATTCTGGATGGGGGTAGAGTAATTCTTTTTTTCTTCTTTATTTGTTTTTTTCTAAATTGAATTTTATTTTTTTCAATTACATATAGATATAATTTTTGACAATTGTTTTTTGATATTGTGAGATTCAAATTCTTTCCCTGAGGTGATAAACAGTCAGGTAATTCTCTCCCTGAGGTGAAACATAGTATTTCCATATTCTTCATGTCATGACTAAAAACACCCATACCATAAAAAAAAAACTCATAAAGAAAATAAACTGAAGCAAGGCAAGCTTTGAACTGTAAACAGATGCCAAAAGTTCTTTCTTTGAGTGTGGATAGCATTTTGTTTTGCTTTTATCATGAGTTCCTTGGGTTATCTTGTGTAAAAATTAAAATAAATATACAATAATAACTTTTAAAATATTATGGTTTTTTTTTTAGATTTATTAGTAGTCACTAGGAGTAAAGAATAAAAAATAGCAAAATCAAAACATGTGCCATGCTAGCTTAGGCTGTTCAAACAGCCTGCTACACCATAATACAATCTTCAGATTCCATTTCTTCTCCTTCTCCTTCTCCTTCTCCTTCTCCTTCTCCTTTTCCTTCTCCTTCTCCTCCTCCTCCTCCTCCTCCTTCTTCTTCTCCTCCTCCTCCTGCTCCTGCTCTTCCTGTTCTTCCTGCTCTTCCTCCTTCTTCTCTTCCTCCTCCTCCTCCTCCTTCTCCTGCT
>NC_058133.1:207224152-207235344 GCF_016433145.1 Gracilinanus agilis | reverse complement strand
TTCTTCTTCTTCTTCTTCTTCTTCTTCTTCTTCTTCTTCTTCTTCTTCTCTTCCTCCTCCTCCTCCTCCTCTTCCTCCTTCTTTCTTCCTTTCCTCTTTCCTCTTTCTTCTTCCTTTCCTTCTGTCTTTGAATTGACACTAAGTATAAGTTCTGAGGCATAAGAGTGGTAAAGGCTAGGCAACTGGGGTTAAGTGGCTTGCCTGGGTTCATATGACAGATACCATTTCTAGTAGTCTTTTAGGTGCATTATTTCCTTCTCTACTCTAATTCAGCCGGCATGATGGCATGGTCACTGTTGTGAGGAAGATTAGGTAGTAATTACATCACACCTTATTTAGATCTAAGTGTATGCTGGATCCAGCTCAACAGGAGCCAGTTATTACAGTATCAAGTTTGAGTGTTTCTATTTCAGAAGTTAGCAAACTATAAATCAGAGTTTGATTTCTTATTTTGTTGATTGTCTAGACTTCAGAAAGTGACAGAGAAAATATTAAAGATGCAGGTTAAATGTAAAAGTGTATTGGGAGGAAGTCCCAGTGCTGTGCCTCTGTGTGTCTCTCCAGATTATAATTCCTCAGGGATATAGCTTTATGTAGTTTTTTTAAATTATATAATCTCCTTGTCCCAACTAAAGATCTACTATTATAACTTTAAAAAAAAAGTGGGGGAGAGAGGCAGCTAGATGGCTCAGAGGATAGACTATCAGTTTTGGAGTTGGGAGATCCTGAGTTCAAATATGATTTCAAATTCTTCCTAGCTGTATGATCCTGAACAAGTCACTTAACCTCAGTTGCCTAGCCCTTACCACTCTTCTGTCCTGGAACCAATACTTAGTATAAATTCTAAGACAGGAGGTAAGAGCTTTTTTTTTTTTTTTTTTTTTTTTTTTTTTTTTTTTTTTAAGTATTTTGGGCATCTCTGACACCTCCCTCTACAGCCATTTTACCAGTATCTCTGTTTAGATTTCATCACTTTATGTAACTGTGCCACCTTCAAGATTATGGTTTGAAAATCTACTCTTCAACTACAGCAGTGATTCCCAAAGTGGGCGCCACCACGCCCTGGTGGGTGCTGCAGTGATCCAGGGAAGCGGTGAGGCCACAGGTGCATTTATCTTAATTATTTATTTGTTATTAAAATTAATTGTTATTAAAATTTTTTAAAAATTAATTTCCAGGGCACTAAGTAATATTTTTTCTGGAAAGGGGGCGGTAGGCCAAAAAAATTTGAGAACCACTGAACTACAGCCTCTTTTCCTTCCCTTTAAGCAACGTTAAGAAGTCCTTCTTTAGTATCTTAAATTTGAAGTCTTTGGATTTGCCTCAAGGAAATAAACCTTGTCAGTGCCTAATCAAATACCAAGGAAACAATATCTTAGCTTGAAATTCTTTTGTAATTTTTTTTTCCAAAAGCCAAACCAGGTTCTAAAAGGAAAATTAATCCATGGAAGGACTTGAATCTCCCTTAAGATAGGGTTAAGGTGTAGTGACTGGATAAGAACAGATGCCCCTTTGACTAATCCAATTAAGAACTGTCCTTCTATGGGCAATGAAGTAATACTGTGGCTGGAGCTCCAGGCTTGGAGTGGAGAAGCCCTGGGTTCAAATTTGGTCTCAGGGACTTCCTAACTGTGTGGCCCTGGGCAAGTCACTTAACCCCATTTGTCTAGACCTTGCTCCTGTCTTAGAATTGCTATGAAGACAGAAAATAAGGGTTAAAAAAAGGGGGGGGAATTGCCCTCCTTTCCCCTTAGACCTTGACCCATTAAGGAAATTATTTTCCTGGGAGTGTAGATATTTGTCCTTTTTGGAAAAAATCAGAACATAATACATACACTCTGATTCTAATTGCTGGAATTTAGTCTTTGTTTCTGAATACTGGAAAAATATGTGAAGACTTTGCCTAGGAAGGGAGAGTTTCTGTTAGCAGGGGTGACCCTGCCATTTGAATTTCTCTCCAAGTAGCAATGTGTGTGTGTGTGTGTGATGATGATGATGATGATGATGATGATGATGGAGGTTTTGTGGAGTAGAGAAGGGGAGTTCAGGGAGCTCAAATCAGAGTCTCTCAGTCTTCTCAATGAAGAAATAGGACCTATAATCCCATAGATATCCCTTGCTCAATGCAAGTACACATCTCTAAAATTTATTATCTTAGAGAATTTTCCAGAGCCCCACAAAGTTAAGTGACTTGTCCAGTGTCAAATAGCCAGGATGTATTAGAGGTGGAATTTAAATCCATGTCTTCCGGACTCCAAGGCCAGGTCCTTCTCTTTTGTTGTTTTGTCCATTAGCCATGGTGACACAGCTTAATAGTATTGGGAAGACCTGGAACCCAAGCCTTTTTTATCCTAAATACAACTTGACTCCATGTCATATTGTTTCCTAACACTGGAAATGCTCCATTTGAGGCTGGATTTGTTATAAAGGGATTCCTGTATTAAATAGGACGTTGTATTATATAATCTCTGGCCTTTTCTAAGGACTAAGATATGATGATGTCCTTTCACCCAATCTTACAAGGAAAACAAATCTATGTGTAATCAGTCAATTTTCTCTTTTTGTTATTATTGTTTAGTTGTTTCAATCCCATCAGATTCTTCATGTCCCCATTTGGGGTTTTCTTGACAAAGATACTGCAGTGATTTGCCATTTCCTTCTCCAGCTCATTTTACAGATGAGAACACTGAGGTAAACAGGGATAAGTGACTTGCCCAGGGTCACACAGCTAGTTTCTGAGACCAGATTTGAACTCAAGTCTTCATAACTCTAGGCCACTGTACTACTTAGCTGCCTACCTCCTTCTCTTAGCCTACTTTATTAGATTAGTCCTCCTAATTAAGTCCTAAATCTACTCCCACCTCCTCCAGGATCTTGTAATAATTCTTTTAACTCTTACACATCTCAAAGCCTATCACCTCCCCATAGACCCTGATGGAGTCAGCTCAAGACTTTGACTCCAAGAACCCTGGGAATAGTAACACATCCCAAGCCACCAGTCCCACCTCTAGTGAGGTCACTACGACATCATCCACAGCAGCAAACCTTGTGGAGTTGGAACCTACCAAGTGCCTCTGTGGGAGCTGCAGTCTCCTCCTCAGAAGCTACAGCTACTTTCAACCAAGAAAAGAAAGTTCTCCACACCAAGGTCTTTGGCAAAGTCAAATGGTTCAGCATCAGAAGTGGATGTGATTTTATTGAGGAAAGAGACATTACAGAAGATGCATTAGCCATCTGCTTTCTGCTGTACTCTAAGGATCACTGGGCCCTTCAACCTGATTGCAACAGAAACCTCCTAGATGTGTCGTCTCCCCCGTCGAAACGCAAACTCCCTGACAGCAGGGTCTGTCTTTCTTTTCTCTTTATGTCCTCAGCACTTCACAGTGTTTCAAGCATAGTGAACCCTCAATAAATGGTTTTATTTTGTGTTCCTTTGCTGTAGTCTTCTTTCTCCAATGACTTCTTTCTATGTGGCTAGAGTTCATTTCAAATCTCCCAAATCTTGCAAAAGTCTTCCATTGATCCTTCTACTCCATCTTGCTAACTTCCTATCTCTCTCTTGCCTGTCACCATTAAACATCTTGGAAAATTTGTCTATATGCAAGGCCTCCTCTTCCTCATCACCTACTGTGTCCTGAATACAGTCGCAAACAATTCTATCCAAACTGCTACTCTCTGAAGGGGTTTGTTGTTATTGTTGAATCTTTCAGCCATGTCCAACTCCTTGTGCCCCCTATATGGTGCCAATACCGCCCTTGGGGTTTTCTTGGCAAAGATACTAGAGTGGTTTCTGGAGGGTTACAGTGACTAAATCACCAAGACAATAGCATATTTTGATTTTCATCCTCTTTGACTTTTTCTGGATATACTTTCCTTTCCAGGATACAGTGACTTTCTCCTTATCTCCCTTCTATGTCTCTAACCTTCTCTGAATCCATCACTAGATCTACTTTGTTGCTGTTTAGTTGTTTTTCAGTTGTGTCTGACTCTTTGTGACCCCATTTGGGGGGTTTCTTGATTAAGATACTGGAGTGGTTTGCCATTTCTTTTTCTAACTCATTTTACAGATGAGGAAACCCAGTGAATTGGAGTAAAGTTACTTGCCCAGGATGACACATCTAGTAAATGTCTGAGGCCAGATTTGAACTCAGGAAGTCTTCTTGACTCCAAGCCTAGTGTTCTATAAACTACAGCTGCTCCATATATGACATATACAAATGTAAGGAAGCATATAATAGGTACTATAGGAGTGGTACAATAATTCATCATTTCAGTGGAAGGAAAGAATCGTCAGTGAAGAATTCATGGAAGGAATGGAATCTGACCAGAGTCCTAAAGGTTAGATAGTATATGCAAATGATTCTACTACTGCGAAACATGCATCCATGTTTATATACAGCTATACTAATAAGTAATTTTAATATATTAATATCAATATATTATTATACAACATAATAATATATTTAATAAATTCTTCTTAGAATATTTGTGTATGGGATATGTAATCCCCCTAATGGAATCTGAGTTAGCATTTCACATGTAAAACTCTCAAGGGGGAAACCCAGAAGTATCCTGATCAAGCTTTTGAATCTGACTTTGAGGGAACAACCCAAGCCCAGTCTCCTAGCACTTGCCCGTTAATGGGCATATGTCCTCTAAGGGTTAATTGTACCATTTGGTAATGAGCTCTGTTCATTAGACTGTGAGCTCCTCGAGAGCAAGGATTGTTTTTATATTTCCTTGTGGCTCCAGTATTTAGCCCAATTCCTGGCACATAGTAGATGCTTAATAGCCTCAAGGATAACAGATTCATCTGGCCCTAAATAACCCCTTTGCACCTGGCATCATAGATAGGACCACCCACATCCCTCTTGTCAGTTAATCTTGGGTAAATCAGGAAGTCGTCCAATCCCACCAATCCCCTCAACTAATTTTTTATTCACAGATCCCAAAGAGTAAATATAGAAGTTGAGGCAGGAGATAAGACCACCTTTTCCACCCACCATCATCCTGAAACTCTCCAAGTGGGGGGGAAGGGGAATCATCTTTAACACATATCAGGGATTGGGCTTTTCCTATACAAAAAAGTAGTGAGCAGCCTTTTTGGAGCTGCCACACCACCCCAGTCTGGGGACTTGTCACACCATTGCCCAAACCTGAATAGATCTGGAGACCTATGATATCTCACTCCTCTCTCCAGCCAGCTATAAGAACATCCTTTACTAAGTCCCCTTAGGATATAGAAATCTAGTTTGTCACTTTCCCCTCTGTTGAGATACAGACACATAATCACATTTTGGGGGAGGCATTTGGTACCAATGAAGGAATTAAAATGAAGAAGAGAAACTGATCAATTCTACTCATTTCAAAAATGTTTTGATTTCAGAAAACTCTCATTCCAATTGATGGAATCGTTGGACCCAATTTATTAAAATTGGGTGGCTCTTTCTGCCACAAATGAGAAAACTGAGACCCAGCGTGGAGAAATTACTTGCCCAAGGTTGCACAAAGTGTCAGTCTCAGAACCAATGATTGGACACTTCTCTCCTACCTCTCAGCCTAGTGTTCTTTCCACCACAGATTCAATAGTGAGAGAATAGGGCACAGAGAAATTAATTTTATGGAGAAAAAGGAGCTAAAAAGTTAGTTCCACCTAGCTGTCTGATAATTGTAGCTTCAACCCTATCTGAGTGGCTTGGAGTATTTCTCCGGAGTCCAGTGGCATTGCCTATGACTTGATTGGTGAAGAGACTGTGGAGAGATTATGAGAGAAACAAGGTGAAAAGGTTGCAACAGCTAGACTTTGGATGGTAAACCAGAGATCTCTTTGGAATTGTAGGTCCAAGGAGAAAACTAACCTTCTAATGTGTCTCTTGATATCTATTGCCTGTTCCCTACTCCCAGGCTGTTAAGAAATGACTACTGAGGAGTGGGGGGATGGGGGTGAAGGGGAAAGTAAAAACAGGAATCATATAACCATGGAAAATTTTTCTAAAAAATAAAATATTTAAATCTAAAAAAAAAATGACTTCTGGGATTGCAGAGAGCCAGGCCTAGAGATAGGAGATCCTTGGGTTGAAATCTGGCCTCAGACACTTCCTAGCTGTGTGACCCTGGGCAAGTCACTTAACCTCCATTGCCTAGCCCTTACCACTCTTCTGCCTTGGAACCAATACATGGTATTGATTCCAAGACAGAAGGTAAGAGTTTTTAAAAAATGATTTCTGGAGTGAGATTCTTCTTTCCCCCATGTAGCTAATATTTATTCTTGCTTTTCAAGAGCTCCTATCTTTCCTTTCAAATGCAGCTCAATCTCCATCTCTTACATGAAGCCCCTAACCAATTCTTCTAATCTAATCATCTCTATCCTATTCTGTATTCTATTAGTTAGACAATTTATATAACTTAAACAATTACTGTTGTACAATTCATTTTGAAAAACATATTTGCTCAATCTATGTGATTGTCTTTTGTGAAATAAGCAGTTGGCAGGTGGGAGCTAAAGCTGGCCAAAAATAAATTAACTGCTTCCCTCCTCTTTGGAGGAAAGAAAGTAGTTTTTATCCTAAACCCCACAAAAGAACATTATATCCTTAGACTGCAAATACCTGGTGTGTAGTAGACAGATAGAATTCTGGATTAACCCACTTCTTGGAAATCTTCTGAGAGTGAAGGAGTGAGCACCTGACTATGATCTTTTTTTCTCTCCACCAAGGTAGAAATCACAGTCTCCCTAGAGATGGAGTGGGCCATATCTTAGATCATATCTGTCTAAATATATCCCTGAAATAAGGGCCCTGAGCTATACTACATTAAATGGTTATCCAGATAAACCAGCACCTGGCCACGGAGGGGGATGGATTGTCAAAATGAGAATCTAGCTGGCTTAACGCAATCCAATTCTATTTGTTCAGTTGTTTCTGTTGTGTTTGATCCTTTGTGATCCCATTTGGGGGTTTTGTTGGTAAAGATATTGGAGTGCTTTGCCATTTCCTTCTCCAGCTCATTTGATGGGTGAGGAAACTGAAGCAAACAGGGTTTTCCCAGGGTTCCACAGCTAGTAAGAATCTGAGGCCACATTTGTGCTCATGAAGATGAGTCTTCCTCATTCCAAGCCCAGTGTTCTAATTACTGAGTCACCTAGCTGCATCTGTCCTCCTCAATTCTACTCAATTCTACTAAAACAATCGATTTTCATAGCCTTCTGATAGCAGATCATTAGCATGTGTTGAAGAGAGCAGGTTTCAGGGAGGGGAGTGGAGGATGTGGAGGCTTTGGGGGAGAAATCTTGGACTTTGGCATATAAAACCCCATGGGGAAAAAAGTACTCAGAACACTGTCTCTATGAGTGGAACAAAAAGAGGCCACTGCTGGAGGGATGCCTGCTGGGAGAGGGAGAAATGCAGGTCTGAGCTTGGGAGAAACTCATCTGGGGTTGATAGAAAAGGAATTACCATCTGGTAGTTTCCAATTTTAACTAATTATTCTTACTAACTGAGTGCTAACCTCAGTTATTGCTAATGTCAATCATTCCCTCCACTCTCTTGAATCTTTAACTTCTTCCTGGCTGTTTTCTCCCCTGTTGCCTTCAAACAGGACCACATGGGGGGCAGCTGCATAGCTCAGTGGATTGAGAGCCAGGCCTAGAGATGGGAGGTACTGGGTTCAAATCTGGCCTCAGACACTTCCCAGCTGTGTGACCCTGGGCAAGTCACTTGACCCCCCAGCGGAGGCCTACCCTTACCACTCTTCTGCCTAGGAGCCAATACATAGTATTAACTCCAAGACGGAAGGTAAGGGTTTAAAAAAAACAAACAAACAAACAAAAAACCCGGACCACATGCTATTCACTTAACCTTGTTTGCCTCAGTTTCCCCATCTGTAAAATGACATGGGGAAGGAGATGGCAAACCATTGCCAAGAAAACTAAATGGGGTCATGAATAGTTGAACATGACAGAACGACTGAACAACAGAGACCATGATATCTCCCAAAGCTATTGTCCTAAATCTTTTCTCCTTTTCCCATGAAAAAATTGTTACGTTGGTTACATCCATTTTTTCTCTCACTCAGTTCTTTGCTATCTGGTTTTTGACCTGATCCTTGAATTAAAACTATTCTTTCCAAAATGACTAGTGATCATTTAATTGTTAAATTTCATGGGATCTCTGTTTCTCTGTCATCCTTTTTGACCTCTCTAATGCATTTGGTGCTGTTGAATAATCTCCTCTCCTACATATTCTCTCAATTTTACCTCTCTGTTTTCAAGTCTCTCCTGGTCCTCCTAACTCCTAACTCTTTTGCTGACTCTTCTACATCATACCCCCTAACTGTGGGTGTTCCTTAAGGGTCTGTCCTTGGCCCTCTTCCTCCTCTCCACTCTCTCTTGGTAATCTCACCAGCTTCTGTAGGTTTAACTATCATTTCTATGCAGTCGACTCCTAAATACATATACACAAGGATGTGTATATGTGTGGGTTGTTCAGTCATTTCAATTGTGTCTGACTCTTCATGGCTTCATTTGGGGTTTTCTTGGTAAAGATACTGGAATGGCTTGTCATTTCCTTCTCCAACTTATTTTACAGATGAGGAAACTGACTTGCCCAGGGTCACACAGCTAGTAAGTGTCTAAGGCTGGATTTGAACTCAGAAAGCTTCTGACTTCAGGCCCAGTACTTTATCTACTATTTCACATAGCTGGCATGCACCTACATGTGTGTGTGTGTGTATGTGTGTATGTGTGTCTCCAGCCCACATCTTACTATCACTCTTCTACTTGATCAATTCAAGATACTTCCTATTGCCTCTAGGATAAAATTTAAATTCTCCTATTTAGCTTTGAAAACCCTACACATTCTGGCCCCAATTTTTATTTCCAGCCTCATTGGACATTAATCCTTCCTGAATTCTGAGACCTAACCATGTTGATTTCCTATTTCTTGGCCATGGTTCTTTATCTTCCCCCTTTTCACTGGTTGTCTTCCATGCCTGGAGTGCACCCCCTCCTTCCTTCCTCCTTACAGAGCCCCTCTTTTCCTTTAAGACCCAGCTCAAGTTCCATCTTGTACATGAAGCCGCTAACCAATCCTAATTTGCTAATGTTCTCCCTCCCAAATGACCTTATATCCAATTTTGTATATATTACTATTTGTTCATTTAATATTTATGCTGTGTGTGTGTATATATATATATATATGTATATATATATATATCTTTACCACCTCCAAATCCAGCCTCAGACACTATACTAGCTGTGTGACTTTGAGAAAACTCACTTTTTCTCACCCTGTTTACCTCAGTTTTCTCATCTATAAATGAGTTGGAGAAGGAAATGGCAAACCACTCCAAATTTTTACCAAGAAAACTCCAAATAGGGTCAAGAAGAATCAGAAACAACTGAGAAATGGCTGACCAACAAAAGCTTTTGGGGGGTGTGTGAAACCCTTACCTTCTATCTTATAATCAAAACAAAATATTGATTCCAAGGCAGAAGAGTGGTAAGAGCTAGACCAGTGATGGTGAACCTTTTAGAGACTGAGTGCTCAAACTACAACTCATGCCGAATGTGATCTGCCCCCCCCCCCCCATCCCAGACAAGCTCTCCTATTGGGCTGCTGGGCAGAGGGGCGGGTGATGAGAGAAATGACCTCAGGCACGGTAGAGAGTGGAGGGGAGCAGCCCCCACTAGCATGTGTGCCAGAGGTTCACCAACATGGGGCTAGGCAATGGGGGTTAAATGACTTGCCCAGGGTCACCCAGCTAGGAAGTGTCTGAGGCCAGATTTGAGCCCAGGACTTCCTGTCTCTGGGCCTGGCTCTCAGTCCTCTAAACTACCTAGCCACACCCCCTTATTTTCTAATATTTAATCTCTCTTTGTCCCCTTATTCTTTCAACTTTGTCTAGTAAATATGCCAGGTATCCCACATTCTTAAAAACAAACAAATCAACTTTACTTTATATCTTTTAGGTTATCATCCTGTATCAGTCACTTCTTTCATTGCCAAACTCCTAGAAGAAGCTGTCTTCACTCATTGCCTCTACTTCTCTATATTCCATTCATTTTTTTACATTCTTACCTTTCATCTTAAAATCAATACTGTGCATTAGTTCTAAGGCAGAAGAGTGGTAAGGGCTAGGTAAATGGGGGTTAAGTGACTTGCCCAGGGTCACACAACTAGGAAGTGTCTAAAGCCAGATTTGAATCCAGGACCTCTCATCTCTAGGCCTTGTTCTCAATCCACTGAGCTACCTAGCCATGCCCAGTAAATTGCTTTTGAATATGGATTTCTTTGTGGTTTCATTCTCTGTGCTTGTATTTCAAGCACCCACCCTAGTGCCTGACTCATAATATGTGTTTAATACTCGACTGATTAATTTATTTTTTTCCCCACTTACTGAGGATGTACAAGTGTTGTTAGTGTCCTCTATATTATGGTCCCTAATCCACCCTAGTTATAAATTTATAAGAAAAATTTCTGTCTTGAGGGAAATAACCTTAAACTCATCCTTGAAGAATGTGCAGGATTTTGGTAAGTGAAGAGAGAGGATGATATTCTAGATAAAGAGGACAGCATGAGTGGAACCAGAAAGGATCTGAAGTGTTCAGTTACAGTGAGTTCCCTCTAAACTAGTCAGAGCATATAAGGGTAATAAGGCCAGAAAATTAAGTTGAGATCAGAACATCAAGTGCCTTGATTATAGATTTCATTTAGTTTCCTTTAGCTAAAATCCCAACTAAAATCTTCCCTTTACTAGAAGCCTTTCTCAATCCCTCTTAATCATTATTATTATTATTATTATTTTAAAAAATTCTTACCTTCCATATTAGAATTAATGTTAAAAATTGCTTCTAAGGCAGAAGACAGGCTAGGCAATGGGGGTTAAGTGACTTGCCCAGGGTCACACAGGTAGGAAGTGTCTGAGGTAAGATTTGAACCCCGGCCCTCCTATCTGCTGGCCTGGCTCTCTAGTCACTGAGCTACCTAGCTGACCTTCTACCTTGCCCCACCCCCCACTTCAATCCGTTTTAATCTTAAGGACCTTCCATATGTTGACTATTTCCAATTTATTCTTTTTATATCTTGTTTATACATAGTTGTTTGCATGTTGCTTCCTATATTATAAAAGAAAGAAAGAAAGGAAGGAAGGAAGGAAGGAAGAAAGAAAGAAAGAAAGAAAGAAAGAAAGAAAGA
>NC_058133.1:207195158-207214246 GCF_016433145.1 Gracilinanus agilis | reverse complement strand
TCCTTCCTTCCTTCCTTCCTTCCTTCCTTCCTTCCTTCCTTCCTTCCTTCCTTTCTTTCTTCCTTTCTTCCTTCCTTTCTTCCTTCTTTCTTTCTCTTCTTCCCTTCCTCCCTCTCTTCCTTCCTTCCTTCTTTCCTTCCCTCGCTCCTTCCTTCCTTCCTCTCACATTTTATCAGCTAGATTGTATCTTCCTCTATGCCCCAGGCTGGGAGTTAGTGTGATGTGTGCTAACCTAAATGATAACTGGGGCAAGGCAACTGAGGCTTTGGCTCTGGATGCTGGCAGCTAGGGGGGACAAGGTACATATACTCCCTCCAGCAGTCTTCTAGCTCATCATCGCCGTGCATTATGTTCTTTTCTACCAGCCTGCCCCATAGGGAGCCACTTTACCATTCATGAGCTCTCAACCGATCCCTACTCCCAGTGTTCTTCTGCTTTGCTCCTCCACCTTCTCCTGGAGGATTGCAGGGGAGAGGCTGTTTATCACCTGTGCTCCGTGTAGGAGTGAAACAGATCCTTGGAGCTGTGGTGGGGCAACCCTCTGTCTCAGGAAGACTGAATTTGGGTGTGCCACACCACCCACTGCCCCCTCCCCAGATTTGCCCAGGGTGTAAGAATTCATACTTAGATCTCTGAAGCTAACCTTGAAATGCCTCTTCCTTTTGGTTAGGCAGGAATTACTCTAAAGGGATTTCCCCTCTGAAATCTGTTTCCTATTAGGAACTGTGATGGAAAGTAAATCAGATCTGAAGTATGAGGGAGACCTTATTTTGGGGATCTGCAGAGAAATACTTCCAGAGGCCAATAGTTTCAAGATCTCTAGGAAAAAAAGAAGTGCAGTCAGCCTCAAGTCCAGTGGGAGAATGTGGGAGTAGGCCAGAAACGGAAATGGTTTTCAAATTCATGGAGCCATTGGGGGAGGAGCAGAGACATAGACATGATTTCTCTGGAGGTCAGGAGAGATGCTTCATTAGGGAGACTGCAGATAAGAAGGAATGTAGGGAAAGCTTAGGGGTTTCTGAACCCAGAACTAAGGGTTAGCAAAATGAATTCCAGAAGACCTGAGAGACCTGCAACTTTGCAAAACCAAATCTATTAACTAGAGACTGAGGACTAACATTTTTTTTTTTTTTTTAGCCAAAGCAATCAATCCCAAAACTGATTCCAAGGGCCTAGATTGAAAGACTGAATCAGATGTGAGAGGGAGAAGGAGGGAGGCCTGTGACTGTTCAGGACTAGTGTAACCAGCAGATGCCACTGTGGAGCAGACTTTAGTCAGCACACTTAAAAAAATAACACAAACTTTCATGTAAGAATTTGGGAGACACTGGGAGATTTGTCTGATGCACCCCTTCTCTGAGCAGGCAGTCATATCTGGCTATAACAATGAACGGGTCACTGCTATTTAGCCAAAGGGCAAAAGGAAAGCTGTAGATTCAAGGTAAAGTCTGCCTTTTGAGAAGTTTATCAAAGATTATTAATAAAATCACATCCATAAGGTCTCCTCGTGCAGTTAGCTCTGGAGCCCCTAGGACAAAATCAATTCTTGACCACCAAATCAGAGTTTGGAAGTAATCAGAGGGTGGGAAGTAACCATTTGCAAAACAAGCATCAGGGAGCAGTGAGCTCATTCAGAGAATAAAAACTTTTAGAACTTTCTTTAATTCTTTTTTTTTTTAAACCCATATCTTCCATCTTAGAATCAATACTGTGAATTGGTTCCAAGGCAGAAGAGTAGTAAGGGCTACTTAAGTTAAGTGACTTGCCCAGGGTCACACAGTTAGGAAGTGTCTGAGACCAGATCCAAACCTAGGATCTCCTGTCTCTAGGCCTGGCTCTCAATCCACCACCTAGCTGCCTCCCAAACTTTCCTTAATTCTTAAAAAACAAAACAACCCCCCCCAAAAACCTTGCCTTCCATTTTAGAATCAATACTAAATATTGATGTGAAATATTAAGTTATTAATATTAATACTAAGTATCAATTCTAAGATTGGTAAGCACTAGGCAGTGGGGTTTAAGTGACTTGCCCAAGGTCACATAGCTAGGCCATATTTGAATCCAGGAATCTCCAGGCTTGGCTTTCTACCCACTGAGTCACCTGGCTGTCCTGCTTTCTTTAATTCTTAAAGTGGTAGTGGCAATGAGCACCTTCAGTCAATGTTCTTTGCTCCGTTGATGGGAGGCTGTGTCCTAAAGCCAGACTTTTTCACTTCATCCCTGGTTATGGAGCATACACTTCAAGACACCTGAAGAGACCTGGTCACCATGGTGCTGTTGCTGCTGTTTCCTTCTCTCTGTATCACTCCATCTCTCTCCCACAGGCAGATTGTTCTCCCCATCTCCTCTATGGCAGAGAGAATCTAGGTTCAAAAGCTCCCAGTCTGGCAGAACTCCACTGTTCAAATTTCAAGAAGATCCAGTTTTTTTGAGCTGGAAATGAATATTATTCTTCTAAAACAGGAATTCTTAAACTTGAGTGTGTGTGAGAGAGATGGACTCCTCTGGCAGTCTTATGAAGACTATGGATCTCTTTTAGAATAATGTTTGTAAAATATTGAAGGAAATGATGTTTCATTGAGAAGTTAGTGAAGATAAAGGTGTAGTTTTTTCCCTATCCAAGTTCACACATCCTGTGAAATTATCCATGGACCCCTTTGGGACCTGTGGATTTCAGGTCAAGAATGCCAGCTCTAGAACAACTCCTGCTACACCCAAAGAATAGTTCAGAATTCTTTCTTCTGCCCACAGGGAAATTGGCCCCAAACCCACGTGAGTATCCTGATATGCCTGTATTAATTGAAAAGATTACCATATAATTTTGTAAACTGCCTCTTTGGTTATTTTTTTTTCATTTTGGGGGTGCAGTTGTGATTCATGAGGGTGTTTTTTTGGGGATGTTGGAGAAGGGAAGGCAGAGGGCATGGGATCAAATGGTTCAAGACTGATCTGAGACTGAGAGGAATTAATTTCATTTTTTTCTTCTCTCCTCTTGCTAACAAACATTGTACAGGGTTTAGGATGCGAGACACCAATTTTCTCCCACAGTAAGAGAACCAAAGGCAAATAGGAACCTCTTCCCTCCTTTCCCCATACAACTGTTAAGCTTTTTGAAGGAAGGAATTGGGCATTTCCCTTAGCAAGAGAAGTTAGTGTTTAATAGGTGTCATGATTGGATGGTATCCTGCCCTTCTTTCACCTGTGAAATGCGGCTGAATCATTCCTACCACATCAGGTGATGGATGCCAACTCCTAGGTTCAGAAGTGACCTCTCCATGCCTCTATGAATTAGCATTCTCCTTTAGACTCCAATCATTCCAGACCAACTGGACTGCCACCAACTGTTCCCTGAAGCCCACTTTCCATCTCTAACCTCCTTGTATTGTCACAAGTCATGCTCCATGCTCGATTCTGGTGCCACCTCTAATAACTTCTTCCTTGATCCCCAGTCTTTTTTCTTCTTCATAGAATTGATATAAAATATTGGTTTTAAGGCAGAAGAGCAGTAAAGACTAGGCAGTTGGGATTAAGTGACTTGCCTAGCATCACGCATCTAAGTATCTGAGGCCAGATCTGAACCCAGGACATCCAGCCTCAGGGCCTGGCTCTCTATCCATTGAACCACCCAGCTGCCCCTTGTATTTTTTGTCTTTGAGACTTCATCACCTAGTACAGTGCTTTGTACATAGTAGGTACTTAATTAATACTTGTTGAATTCTACAGGGATTTGTGACAACTTCAAAAGCATATATCCCTTTTCAGTCCAAGTAGCTCTGATTTTGTCAAGGTCTTATTCTTGGAACAAGGTTCTTCACCTAGAATCCATGGACCCTTTTGGTGCTCCTTACACGGAATTTGTGGGATTTGTGTATTTAAAGGGAAAAAAATTACGCATTGATGTTCACTAACTTCTCGTTGAAACTTATTATTATTCAGTTATTTTAAAACATAATCTGAGAGTGAATCAAAAGACTGTGTCTTTGCCAAACTGCTAAAGAGGTCCAATGTACACACATGAAAAAGTTGAAAACTTTTGTTCTAGGATTTGTGTATGCTTAAGGGTGTGCTACGTGGCAGTGTGTTTGTATATGGGTGTGATGTGAAATTTATGACTTTTGCCTTGGGATATGGGGAAAGTGGCCCAAGACTGTCTGGACTGGTGAGAATGACGCAATATTCTGTGATTGAAGTGGGGAGTGAAGCTGATAGAGAAAGGGCCAGAGCCCAGTAGAGGCTGATGAAAAAAGGACCACCGGGTCAGCAAGAACATCTCTGTTTAATGATACAGTTGGGTCTGGTTACAAACATCAGAAACCTACAAAAGGACAGGCAGTTACAGGAGTGGTCACAGGAGGCTGGGACACAGGTAATAGCAGCCACAGTAGCAAGGTTTCCTTGGGGGATGATGTGGGAGATACGAATTACAGGGAGACTAGGAAGACAGACAGTCGTAAAACCTTAGACTGGGAAGGGGCATTGGATCACCTCATCACAAGGGGTTTATGGGGAGAGGGAGAGGGTCACTCAGGCTTCTCTTCTCCTTGGCTGAACTTCAGATCTAAAGGAAAGTTCTAAGAATATTAATGGAAAGAAACCCATCCATCTCAGATGTCCCCATATTCTCCTCTCATATTGGAATAGGATATTTTGGTTGCTGTTATAGTGATTATCATAGTGTTATTATACTGATTAGCCCACTTGAGGTAACCTTCAAACACACTTTCACTGTGGCTTGGTTTTGTTGGGAATGGGAGGTAGGCTGGGGTAGAAATTTTGGGTCTTTCCCCAATGCCATCTTCCTACCTTCCAATCCTTGGGTAACTAAATTCCTAAGGCTCACCCAGGGGGCCCCATATTTTGGATGGGGTGGCCTCATCACCATCCTGAGCCTCTCAGTGCTGATCGTAAGCAAAATCATTGACCCAACTTGACTCAAAAGGAAAGTCAATGAGTTGCTAAGCCCTTTTTGGAGAGTTTTGTTTCTGCATGAAGGTACAAAGAAAGGAGATGGAGATCAGGTTCAGGGTGAGCTGTCTTCTTCCCCTTCAGCCTGAAGATGGGGCTGCTTCTTACCTCATTTCCTCCATCTTTGAAACAGGCTTGAGTTCATCTCACTTTCTCAAAGGTAATGAGCCCTATAGGTTCTTCCTTGCAAACTCAAGGTCCCCCTCATCTATGGAACCCTTCTTTATAGCTGTCCTTCCCCTGAGCCTGGTCATGAACCTCTCCCCTCAGGACATAGATGGACAGAAAAAAAAACAAACAGAGGCTTTTAGTATGTGCCCCTGGGCCCAAGGGCCTGCAGCTGCAGGTACAGGTTATATATAAATATATATAATGTATATATATATATACTGTATATATAATATATTTTGATATGCAGTAGATGTGCGTGTATGATACTATAGATATGTTATGTGGAGACCTGCATGCTGGTCAGGCAGATAGAAACAGTGGCTGGTTTATTCTTGGAGAGAGTAACAAACCCTGCCCTGCCTGTCCGCCAGCCCCTCAGCCTGGTCTCTCTCTAACAGTGGATAGAAAAGCTACAAATAGTGGGCCCAGTTCTGTAGGGAGGTCCCCTACACCCCTCAATAGCCCTCACCAGTAGGCCCCCGGGCTGTACTCAGCATCCAGAGTGCCAGGGCCACCTCCCAGCAGCTCTAGGGTAGCCAGAGTGGTAGCCTTACTCTCTGGAGATGATTTTGATTCTTCCAGCTTCCTCAGCACCCAGGTACGAAGGAACAAGTTGGTCTTTGGAGCTTGGCCTTCTGCTCAAGGTGCTGCCAGGGAGTGGGAAAGGAGGGAGTGGGACACTATGACCGAGAAGAAGGCAGCGTGGCCTGTGGACTGTGGATAAGAAAAGAGAGAGAGAGAGATGGCAAGGTTTGAAACTTAGGGGAGAAGACCCTGGCATACACACACATATACATAGCCCCTTTATTCAGGTCTACTTCTACATATAAATGTATATACACATATATTCTTTCTTTATGTATAAATGTGTACAGGAGCACATACACATCAATACACTTATAGGTCTCATGCCCACATCATCTTAGCATGTACATAGCATTTCTCACCCACATATTTATACACCTAATGTATGGATTGGCTTTTCCAGGAATGAGGCATTCCATCTCTTGGCTCTAGGCATCTCTCTGGCTGCCCTTTGTGCCTGGAATGCTCTTCTTCCTCTGCTGTGACTATTGACCTCTCTGGCTTCCTTTTAAATCCCAGCTACAATTCTACCTCCTACAAGAAGCCTTCCCCAACCTCACTTAATTCTATCACCTTCCCTCTGTTAATTATTTCCTGTCTATCCTGCATAGAGTTTGTTTTGTATATATATATTGTTTGCATGCTGTTTCCCCTTTTAGACTGTAAGCTCCTTGAGGGCAGGAACTGTCTTCCTCTTCTTTTTGTGTCTCTAGAGCTTAGCACGTCGAGTGGGACATAGTAGGTGCCTAAAAAATGTTTATGGTTGATTGATTGGTTACCATAAATAGAGAACACTCAAGAAAGATTGGCATCTTATCTAATATTGCTTCTTTTTTTGACAGAAAATGGGAAGAATGCTCTGTATCCTCTCCAATATCTTATTTTTGGTTTGCTGGTTCCTAAGCCCCATCCCAACATTTTAAGAACATCAGACCTCTGAACTTGGGCCTCTGAGGGAGTCTGGGGTTCTGACCTGTCAACGTACACACCCAAGCCTCCAGGAGTTAAGCAGTTTGGCAGGTTAGGTCTATGAGGTCATGAACTAGAAGTTATCCCTTGACCCTTCCAGCCCTGATCAACTAATTTAGGAGAGTGAGGAGTAAGAACAGAGTTTGGGGCTTCTAGCTTCCCCAAATCCTCTTGTCTACAAAGCTGATGTATGCAGGTTTGAGCTGGGAGAAGGGAGTCTTGGGGAGGTTAGGATGGTGAGCAGCTGTGGGAGAGAGGCTCTCTGGACAATTCTCACCTATTTCCTTTCTCTCTCCTGTTCAGAAGTGGAGATGGGGGAAGGAGGATTTTTACTCTCCAAAATATTTCTCAGATTGTTTGGAGTTTGGCAAAACAGGAGCCCCTTGGGATGACTGGGGTGAAGGGAGGAGAGGACACAGGGTGTTAGGAAAATGTCCTCCATATGTTTCTGATTCACTGGTACTGCACAACAGACTGTTTAGCCAGCTCTGGCTGTGGTGTCCAAAAGCTCTCTCCAGGCTCCTGTAAAAGCCTTTTCTTTGGAAGCAGGAAGTCTCATATCCTAGCTGTAAACAAACTCTGCTGCCTGGAGATCCTGCATGAGGAGAGAGTCAACCGGAGAGCAAGCTCCAATCTGCTCCAAATGACCTTTTTTTGAGGGGGGGGATTGCCTTCAATCCCTTCCTCTTCCTCCTGCCATAGCAACTATTCTTGCCTCAGGGCAGTCCCTATTTTTCCCCAACCAGGTAAAAATATCCTTCTTGCTTTCCCATTCCCTCCCCCCACCCCCAACAGGCTGAAGGACAAGGGCCAGATGTGCACATCTGCAATCTGCAATCTGCAATCTACTCTGCTACGACTGAGTCCAGGTTCCAGCAGATTCCACTCCAGGAATGGTGTCAGGAAGAAGAGGGGGAGGGAATAGAAAAAAATCACTGCAGTCTCTCATTCAGTCAGAGACAGGAAGGCTGGGAGATGGGGGTCAGAAGGCTTGGACTCTGAATTTGGACTCCAGGGACCTCCCTGGAAGCTATGTCAGGGAGGAAACTCATGGAGCAGGAGTCTAGCAGGCTCCCCACAATGGTGGAAAGCAGGGGGAGGAGAAACTGTGTTTTCCATGGGAAACGCCTGGGAATGTTTCCCCAAAATGTGTATCTTGAGTTGTTGGCTGACCCCTGGCTAGCTCTCTCCCTGCCTCCACTTTCTCCTGTTCATTCTTTCTCCCCTCCCCTCAGCTCCCAGGATCAGCCTTTCTTGCTAGGGCCTCTGCTGGTCAGGTCGTTCTCACCCATGTCTCCAGATCGTCTCCCCTGGCCACCTCCTCTCCCTTGCCTTTCCCCTTCTCCACACTCTCCCCTAGAGTCACTATGGCCAGCTCTGGAAAGGAACCTGGTAATCCTGCTACAGAGACACCTTCACAGTAGACCAACTGCCTCCTCTAGCCATAGGGACTTTAACCTCTGGAGAGAGGGGCTGCCTGGTGGATATGGTGACAAATCGTGGATGTGGATGTTTTTATGTGTAAGTTGGGAAATACATACGTGTGTGTGCTTGTGTGGGTCTGTGTGCCTGTGTGGTCTTCACATGATTTTACTGGCTTCAGCCCATGTCAAAGCAGAAGTTACAAGTACTAAATTAAAAAACATCCCCATGTGATTCTGGGGAGGAAGCAGCCTTTGCTGGCTTGGTCTGAACTGGCTCCCTTCCTGCTGGGATTCAAATGGCCTCTCTATCCTTTGGCTGTCCAGAGCCTCAGTGAGGTTCTATACTCCTTAGGGAAAGAAGTCTCTAGCCTGGAGGTCTCTCTGAGGGGCGCATACTCCTCACTGGAGCCTCAGTATAAGGGGGTGAGCCTGGGAAACAGGGCTATTGAATTAGAATTATAAAAATGGGGAAAAACATGATCCCAGGTCTTCCTTTTCTCCTAGGAAACCAACCAAATTCCCAATCCTATTGCCTTGAAACTATTTTCTTAACTTTCCCCATGCCTCTCTGCCACAGCTAGAGGAAACTTAGAACCCAAAGAGACCTCAAGCCAGTAGAAGACAAAGAATGTGTGTGTGTGTGTGTGTGTGTGTGTGTGTGTGTGTGTGTGTGTGTGTGTGTGTAGGGAGTTGTGGTGGTCACTCTGCCCACACTCTTGCCCACCTACTCACATGTTAGTGGTGGGGAGCTGCTGCACCCAGCCCACTTCCTTGTAGGCAGCAGTCACTTGGCTGTAGATGATGCTACGCAACTTGGACCAGGCTCTCTGCGCCTCAGATGGGAAGTCATTAGCACACTCCTCAGCGACCACCTCCAGAATGACTCCAGAGAGGATCTGGGGATTGAGAAGGGAAGGGTGAGAGTGAACAACTGTCTCCCCTCATTCCCTGGAGTACCTAGCAGACTCTTCTAACCCACACTGAATACATCTCTAAGCCAAAAGAATTCCTTTCCAGCTCCAGGGTGAAGACACAGACATAATGTTCAGGAAAGCTCAAAGCAGTGTGAGAAGCAGAGTGGTATATAGGAAAGTATGGTCTTGGATCCAGAAGACCTGTATTTGAGTCCTAACATTTATTAGTTTTATGGCTCAAGACCTCTTTGAATCTCAGTTCTCCCATCTAAAAAATGAGTGATTAGATGGGTCTCCATGGTCTTTCCTAACTCGAATAGGCTTTAATCACATGGTTCTGGGAAGACTGTGAGTCTGCCACCCATGGGAATGGGATGAAAAAGTCCTGGTCTTCAATCCCGGTACACTTTGTTTCTCCAAGGGACTTTACCTGACCCAGAACTGGCTTGCTTCATCTATTTTTTTTTCACTTTTTTTTTATTCATTTTTTTAAACATTTATTAATATTCATTTTTAACATGGTTATGCTTCATCTATTTTAATGTTCAGAAGAACTGGCCCTTCTGCCTTCCATCCAAGGGTCAGGAGTTACAGACTCTCAGCCACTCAATGAGTGGCTTAGCTATGGACAGAAAAGGGGTAAAGACCAGGGTAATGATAACTACCCTCTCCCACCACCCTGAGATTCTTCCTATGGGTGTAAAGAAGCTGCTAGGCAGCCCTCATTTGCAAGATCCTGGGCACATTGGCTCCAGGTGACTCTAGGAGCCTTGGGAAGGCTCTATCTTCCCAGTACCTATCTGAAGGTTGGGACATACCTTGAAGTAGACAGGCTCCACCTTGTGCTTTAAAGCATGGGCTTTGCCCACCAGTGCCAACACAGAAGACACCTTGTCAGGGTCATGCAGATTTTCCACCACAGTGTTGAGGGCACCCATGATTCGACAGGCATGTTTGCGCAATTGGGGGCTTCGCTCCATTTCCAGTGGCTCTTCCAAGTGCTGGAACTGACTGAAATATTGTTTAGCAGAAGGAAAGTTCACAAAGAACCTGGAGAGAGGAGAAAGGACACAATAGTCAGTGGGAATGAGAAAGAGAGAGAGAGTAGGCTGAGTTTAAAAATCATGCCACTTCGTTAAAAGACTGCCTGCCCTTTGATCCAACCATACCACTGCTGGGTTTATACTCCAAAGAGAGATTAAGAAAAAAGGCTTGTTCAAAAATATTTATATTAGTGCTCTTTGTGGTGGCAAAAAATTGGAAAATGAGGGGATGCCCTTTGATTGGGAAATGGCTGAACAAATTATAGTATCTGTTGGTGATGGAATACTATTGTGCTATAAGGAATAATGAACTGGAGGAATTCCATGTGAACTGCAATGATCTCCAGGAATTGATGCAGAGTGAAAGGAGCAGAACCAGGAGAACCTTATACACAGAGACTGATACACTGTGGTACAATCAGATGTAATGGACTTCTCTACTAGCAGCAATGCAATGATCCAGGACAGTTCCGAGGAACTTATGAGAAAAAAGGCTATCCATGTTCAGAGAAAGACCTATAGGAGTAGAAACACAGAAGAAAAACATTTGCTTGATCACATGGGTTGGTGGGGACATGATTGGGGATGTAGACTCTAAATGATCACCCTAGTACAAATATTAATAATATGGAAATGGGTCTTGATCAATGACACATGTAAAACCCAGTGAAACTGCTCATTGGTTACAGGAGGGAAAGAACATGATTCATGTAATGATGGAAAAATATTCTTAATTAATTAATTAAACTTTTTATAAAATCTCAAAAAAAAAAAAAAAAAAAGAATCATGCCACTTGCCCCAAAGCCAGAATTTCCACCACATTCAGTAGCCTTAACTGTACCCTTAAAGAGAGAGGGAGGGGATAGTAAAAGGCATTACTTTTCTTTTTCTTTTTTTTAAACCTTTACCTTCTGTCTCTGAATCAATACTAACTATTGGTTCTGAAGCAGAAGAGCTATAAAGGCTAGGCAACAGGGGTTAAGTGACTTGTCCAGGGTCACATAGCTAGAAAGTATCTGAGGCCAGATTGGGCCTGGCTCTCAATCCACTGAGCCACCTAGCTACCCCCAAGGACATTCCTCTAATAATTTCTACCTACTGAATGCAAGAAGTGATCCTTTCATTTTCGGTATTTGCATCCCCAGCATCCAGCACAGTATCTGGTACATAGTAAATAAATATTGATTGATTGATGGCCTGCTTCTCACTATCTCACAGAGGAAAATGATTTGAATTCTTCGAGAGAGGAACCCCTCAGTGAGGCCCTCTATAATCTTTCCTACTTTATGTAGGGCACTTTCTCTTCTTGCAACTAAATTGTGAACTCCATGATGGACAAGGACCTTACCTGAACTTTTTAATCTAACCCAGTGCCTAGCAAAGTGTTCTGTAGATCATAGGCATGTAATAAATATTTGTTGATTATTCCCCAGACATATATGCTTAACTTTAACCATTATTATATTTATTCTGGCCTTTCTGCTTTGCTTCAGCTTGGTTTTCTACAGTCCCTACCCCACAATGCCTTTCCCTTTCTTCTGATTCATTCTTTATAGCCCATATTAAGCCCACAATAGCTATTATCTTCATTACCTTCAATATATTATTATATTATCACAAATTGGAAATTCCCTAATGGGCAGGCATCTTCCTGAGCCCAGTCTCAGTTCTACCCAATACATCCCATAACTTTTCATTTTCCTGGAATACTCCCTTCCATGCACCATACCCAGCTCAAAAAAAACCCCCCAAAAACCCAAACCACCTTGAATGGTTCTTTATTGCTGCCTATGGAATAGTGTACAAATGTATTAACTGGATACTCAAAGGCTTCTACAGTCTTGCATTTACTTATCCTATGACCTTCTTTTGAAAAAATAAACTATTACTCTCTCTCTCTCTCTCAATACTAAGTATGAGTTCCAAGGCAAGAGGGCTAGGCAATTAAGAGTTAAGTATCTTTCCCAGGATCAGACAACTAGAAAGTGGCTGAGGACAAATTTGAACCCTGGTGCTCTGGTCTCCAGACCTGGCTATCTATTGAGCCGCATAGCTGCCCCTCTTAAATCCATTTTTTCCCATTACCCTCTTTCCCAAGCCTTCCACTCAAATCAAATTGGTCTATTTATTATTCCTCAAACTGGATACAACACATGCCTGCCTCTTTGAATTTCCCTTTGCACAAAATGCCTTGCCCACTTCTCTCTCCTTGTTTTGCCCTTCAATGCCCTCTTCCATGAAGCCTTCTCCAAATGCATCTACCCACAAGAATCTTCTTCCCCGGGATGCCTGCACTATTTATTTATCTGTCCCACTTATTTGATAGTTACCATTTGCTACCTTGTTTTGCTTCTTATCATGAATGTGTCCTTGCTCCCTAATTAGGCTGTAAATTCTTTGAAAGCAAGCCCAGTGTCTTCTATTTCTTGGTATCCCTAGTACCTAGCAGAGAGAGCCCTACCAATAGGATAATTGCAAATAATTTTTTATAATGGTACACATTCTGGGGGGCAGCGAGGTGGCTCAGTGGATTGATAGATTCAGAGATGGGAGGTCCTGTGTTCAAATTTGGCTTTAGATACTTCCTCGATCTGTGACCCTGGGCATGTCACCCCACCTTGTCCAGCCCTTACCACTCTTTTGCCTTGGAACCAATACACAGTATTGATTCCAAGATGGAAAGTATGGGGTTTAAAAAAAAAAAACAAAACAACCCAAAACAACCCCATAAAAACCAATGATACACATTCCAGTCATTTCAGCTCTTTATATGTTTGGTGTTTAAATTTTTTTTTTGTTTACATGTTACTTCCTTCCTACTTTCTCCCTTTAATAGAAAATTTTTTGAGGGCCTACTAGACCATTTTGTTTTTGTCTTTGCATACCTGCAGGGCATTAGTACAGGGCCTGGCACATAGTAGGTGCTTAAATGCTTATTGAATCTCTAGTATGAACCCTTAATTAATACTGTTGAAAATTATGTGATGCAGGTTATAAAGGATACCTTTTGGCAGCAGTATCACTATTAGATTTATTTCCTATTGTGATCAGGTGAAAAAGGCAACTTTCTTTGTAGTGGTGAAGAACTGGAAACTGAGGGGCTACCCATCAATTGGGGAATGGCTGAACAAGTTGTGGTATATGATTGTGATGGAATATTACTGCTCCATAAGAAATAACAAACAGGTTAATTAAAAAACAACAATGTAGAAAGACCTATGAAGTAATGAAGAGTGAAACAAGCAGAACCAAGAGAACATTACATACGGCAATAGAAATATTGTTTGATGAATGACTTGTATATGTCTACCTCTAGAGAAAGAACTGATAAATAGAAATAAGCAAGACAGTTTTAGAAATGCATATATCTTTTTGACAAATGATGCCTTCTCTAATGGGAGGAGGGGAAGGAGGGAGTTACATGGGTATTTTAATGTAACCAATAAACAAATAAATTTAAATTTAAAAAAAAGGAAATTATGTGATGGCATGAATAGAAGGAGAAGGCATAAATGAGTTGCAATCCATACCAGGGTAAGGGATTAAAGTGTTTGTCTAGAATAAAGTCTCTAGAAATTCTAGCTAGTATATTAAGACAAATTTTGTTAATTTAGCCTTTAGTTAAATGATAATATCTCAACTTCTCTCATCCTTAGTAGGAAATAAAACTGGGAATGCATACAAAGCTTTCTCTTCTTGTCTTGTAGGCCTACTTTGTAGTGATGATTCTGCATCTGGGATCTCCTGTTTTGTGTGTTGGTGGAGGAGGGACACAGAAAAAGGAAGCAACGTGCAAACAAGAAATGAATACCTAATATATAAAAAGTAATTTCTAGTAAATAACTTGAATGAATGTCACTAATAATTAATATCGCTAATAAATACCAAGCCTCTTCTCAAAGAATTTACCATCTAATTGGAGAAAAAAGATACATTCTTAGTATTAAGCAATATAATACAAAATAACAGAGAAAGAGTGCCATATATGAGTTAGGACCAAGGAAAGCAGAAAATAGGCCAAAAGAGTTGGACCCCAGGGTAGAGTCAAGCTTTGTTTTGTTTTGGGAGGGAGCATGGTTTTAGCAGGGACAGGATTTAGAATAGTTCATCTTTGCTGCTAACTCTGGACAAATGGGTTCAAAATTTTCTTTTCAAATTGCTTTTCTCCACCCCTTTAAAATCCTTATCTTCCATCTTGGAATCAACAGGAAGAATTGGTTCCAAGGCAGAAAGAAGAGTGGTAAGGGCTATGCAACTGGAGTTAAATGAGGTTAAGTGGAATTAAGTCACACAAATAAGAAGTATCTAAGGCCAGATTTGAAACCAGGACTTTCCATCTCTAGGCCTGGCTCTCAATCCACTGAGCCACCAAGCTGCCCCTCAAAGCACTTCTTTTTACATTTTTAGGGGGTGCAGTCGATATAGCACTAGTACTAGAGTCAGGAAGATCTGAGTTCAAATCTAGCCTTAGAAGCTTACTAGCTGAATGACCCTGGGTAAGTAATTTAAACCAGTTTGCCTCAGTTTCCTCATCTGAACAATGAGTTGGAGAAAGAAATAATAAACCACTTCAGTATCTTTACCCAAAAAATCCCAAAGGATGTCACAAAGAGTCAGACAGACCTCACTGAAAAACAAGTACAAAAAATGGAGAATAGTTCCTATCTCAAAAGTGAGGACAAGTAAGATAGATATGAAATTGAATTGAATTCATCAGCAGAATCTTCATTTGGGCTAAGGATAGGATCTCAGTTGTTTTTATTGTTTTAAAAATAATTATTATACATCACAATTATTGTTATTCTTGTTATTACTAGATTATAACTACCAGAGCCTTGGATAAGTGTCTCAGGGACTTGTCCTTAAGGGAGACTAGCCTAGCCAAGCACACCTCTGTCCTAGTTCTCAGTACCCCTCCAGGTGTCCCTCCACCAACTATTGTCCCCTCATCCTTGTAAACAGAAGAAGCTAGCACAAATAGGTCCAGCAGAGCTGTCATCTCCCTGAGACAGCTGGGCCTCCCAAGAGAGCCCAAAATAGGTTTCTCTGAATGTGAGGGGGAAGGTGTCAGAGTTACAACCCAGAGGGGAGCCTCTGAATAGCACTGGGTGTTCCCTCACTGTTTTGCCTGTAGAGTGTGTAGAACCCTGACTTGAGGGAAAGATAGTTCCAATGTACAGCTCTTCATCTATAACCCCCTTAGTTGTGGGGATGGAAAACTCATGCTCTCTCCTACTCTACTCCACCCCATAACAAATTATAATGAAAACTGAGGGTTGAGGGAAGAGTTAATGCTCCTCTCCCATTCAAGTCACCCGTTGAGGGAGCGGCTAGATGGCCCAGTGGATTCAGAGCCAGATCTAGAGATAAGAAGTCCTGGGTTCAAATCTGGCCTTAGATGCTTCTTAGCTATGTGACTCTAGGCAAGTCATTTAACCTCCATTGTCTAGCCTTTACCACTTTGGGACCAATGCACAGTACTGATTCTAGGATGGAAGGTAAGGATTTAAAAAAAAAAAAAAGTCACTGGCTGGGAAAGAGGGTGGTGAATGTGGAAAGAAGGGACTTTTGTCGGAATTTTCTCCATTTTAGGAGCAGTAACTCCCACGAGTTCTAAGGAGTTATATTTGTGACCCCAGTCTTTTAGGGGTATGCTTAAGGTAGAAAGATAGGAGTGCTTGGTGGTTAACCTTAGATAGAGGTTTATAAGAGATATCAGATAGATTTTATCTCTAGCTAGTAGTCCCAAGTGATTCAACTTTTGACATATCCAACCCAGACAAAGGGATTCCAGATTGTGAAGCCAAGGAATAGGATAGCTGGTTGGGAAACAGGGGAAATGATGTCATGAAACAGAAGACTAGGTCAAAGAAATTTGTAGCTCATCCAGTTTCTCCCTGGATCTGGGACTGCTTGGCTCCCCTTAACACAGCTTTCTATAATTTTGAACTTTACTGGGTAAATAAACTGTGGAATAGCTAACATTTGTAGCCAGCTAGATAGCATGGTAGATCTGGAGTCAGGATGCCCTACCTTCAAATCTTGCCTCAGAAGTTTAGTAGCCATGGAACCCTAGGTACATCACTTCTCTCTTGGCTCAAGTTTCCCTAACTTTAAAATAGCGATAATAATAACAACTACTGAACAAAGCAGCTTATGAGCTTCAAATGAGATAATATATGTAAAATGCCACTTTGTAGGTGTTAACTATTAGCTATGTCTTACCTTTATCCTCTGTCCTCCCCCATTCCTTGAAGCAAAAGGACCCCTCTCCTCTATAGAGTCCTATATCAAGGATGTGGCTGACACCCTAATGAACCAAGGACTCTCACTCTAGGGCTTTGAACATCAATACAGGTCACTGTCTCGTGTGCTCAGACCAGTTCTGGAGACCCATGCAATTGAACAAAGGCCAATAGAATTAGATGTCTCACAATGTCTAATTATCTAGCATATGTTTTTGTTGAAAGGAGGAAAAGAAAGGAAGGAAATATATGTTTACTAAGTACCTTCTAAGTGTCAATCATTGTGCTAAGAATTTTTATAAATAATAGTGTCTCAAACTTTTTTTTTAAGTAATAAAGAAGTATGGGCTAAGAATGCAAAGAAAAAAAGGTATCTCTCATTTGATCCTTACACCAGCTCTAAGAGATGGGTGCTATCATTATTCCTATCTTACAGTTGAAGAAACTGAGGTTAACAGAGGTCAAGTGTCTTGCCCAAGGTCACATGGCTAGTAAGTATCTGGGACCATATTTGAAATCAGGTGTTCCCGACTCCAGACCCAGATTCTAGCCACTGTACTACCCAGCTGCCTAATTATTATCTTCATTATCTATGGAACTGTTATTGTCAACTCCAGAATGGGGATTAAAACCGTACAAGGAATGGAAGCTAAAGAGAAGAGAGGAAAGAATCGCATTTGTTTGTTGGTTTGATTTTTGAGTCTTGGAATGCCTGGATATGGTTCTATCCTCAAGATTGGGTTTCATTCTTTTCCCCCTCTTCACTGCTCTCTCCCTCTGGGGTGATTTAGTCTCCTCCTTAAGGGGATGACCAATCAATCCCCAAAACTCTTGCTCTCCCATTAGCTTCACCCATATGTTGCCAAATTGTGGGCTCAAGGACAAGCACAAAACAAAGTTTTGGGTATACGATCTTTGTGTTCTTTGTGTAGGTCTATGCCCATGAATATCTGCTTCTGTGAAAGTCTATAGGTCCACTGTGCCTGAAGTTGTTCCTCTGTGGTTTCTGGGTTGGGCTTAGAGCTCCCTCCAGAGTTTTTACTTCCTCTGGGGGCCTCCTCTAATTTTATCAGGAGAGTTCTTTTTCCCTCTTACCCAGAAATCCAAGTTGGATTCAGGGCACTTTGCTTAGCTGAGTCTATACCAGGGAACAGCTTGTATGTGTTGGTGAAAGGACTGAGATCTGAGCATGTGGTGGTGTCTGTCACCCCATGTGTGGATCTAGGGGACCCTAGGTATGTAAGAGCAATACTATATCTGTGAATGTCTGGGAGTAACACTGTATACTTGGGTAAGTGTGTGGGTTGTGTAACCAGATAATAGACCCCAGACCAAAGGGTGGGGTCCTTTTGGAGGTGGAGTTCCTTCCTTCCTTCCTTCTTTCCTTCCTTCCTTCCTTCCTTCTTTCCTTCCTTCTTTCCTTCCTTCTTTCCTTCCTACCTTTCTTCCTTCCTCCCTCCCTCCCTTCCTTTCTCTCCCCCCCCCCACTTTTGCTTTCTCTCTCTCTTTTGCTCTCTCTTTCTTGAGGAGGTGGACAGAAAGGAGAAGGATGACAGGGAATTTCCTCCTGTCGTTCCTTCCTTACTCTGAAAAACCTGCCTGGAACTGTGTGCCACCAGAAAGGTCATATTTTTCAGCTGTTGGTTTTGCTCATTTGGTATAAGAATGTTAGAACTCAGATTCAGAGACTAGAAGAGAGAAAAGACTTTGGAGCAGGGTATATGTTAAGGTATAGGAAGGAAATCAGGGTCACTAGGCAGGGATACTAGACCTGAATCAGAACTGAACATGCCCTCTGAACTGTTCTCTTAATCCTTGCTCACTTCAATCAAGTGGTTTTTGACCAGGTAGGAGATGTAAAGTCCTTCTTGGTTTCTTTCCCTCCATCATCCTCAGTTTTTCCATTTCCAAATGGGGAGAGCATAGCCTTTGTCCCCATTCGAGGTGGGGCAAAATTAGGACTTATTAAATCTTTGCTAGAATACTGACTGTGGTAATGAGGGAAGGAAAAGGGTAAGGTAAAAAGGTGGGGGAGGGGGGGAAACTGTTTTGCCATGAAGGTTCACTTGCAAAGGTCTGGGTGGATAGAGTCCTGAAAAAAAGAGAGGTGTGGGATGCCTAGCTAGCCCCTTCCCCACATCATTCTTGTCCCTTTCCTTGCTGCTCCCCAACCCAAGGGAAACCCCTATGCCCTAGAGTCTGTGGTTCATCTCCTGGGCTTAGTCCTCCCCACCTAGTAGCCCACCGGAGGCCACGACCCCCTTCCTCTAACTGCGTTGGGAGGATCAGAGTCAGACAGAAGCTGACCCCTACGATCTGCCCTCCAAAGGGTTTTTCTTGATACTCTAGGTTGGAGTAAAGGTAGCGGCCGGGCTAGTATCGGGGCTCGGTCGGGGCCAGGAATGACACTCACCTCACCAGGATGGCCACCCCCACGTCCTCGCAGTTGGCATATAGCCGGGCCCACGTATCCTGAACCGCCTTCCTCTCGGTCTCGGACAGCTCCTCGCTCCGCTCCCTCCGCTCAATCTCCATCTCACTCGGCACTTTCTCCATGAGCAGTAGGGACTGGGAAAGCGGCTGCACTGCTGCAAAGAGCCAAGACCCCCAGCCACCCGGGAACCGCGATGCGTGCGCTGTGACTGTGGCAGGGACAGTGTCAGTGTCAGTGTCCGTGTCACTGTCAGTCTCTCTCACTCTCCTCCCTCTCTTCTCTCTCTCTCTCTCTCTCTCTCTCTCTCTCTCTCTCTCTCTCTCTCTCTCTCTCTCTC
>NC_058133.1:207178724-207190890 GCF_016433145.1 Gracilinanus agilis | reverse complement strand
GTGTGTGTGTGTGTGTGTGTGTGTGTGTGTGTGTGTGTGTGTGTGTGTACGCGTGTGCGCGCACGCCCTCTCGAGTTCGTGCGCGCGTCCCTCGCACCACGGGTGAACTGCCTCAAAGTCCAACATTCACCACTGGCATTTTCTGGCGCCTGCCTCCGCCCAGGGTTTGGAGGATTGGAGGCCCCTCCCGCACTAACATCCGCGCTGTGTCTGAGCTGCTGGACGGGCTCCCTCGCCTTCCTCCCCAATTTCTTCCCAGCAGGAAGATACCTCTGGCCGCCAAAACTCTCCCTCCCCAACCTCGCCCCCCGCCCCTCAGCCATCTGAGCTTTTATGACTCAGGGCTTTTCTCTGTCTCTTCACTGCCCTTTGGGTGGGTGGGTAGCTCGGTTGTAGCTGACGGGGTTGGGGCCAAACTCTGGTGAACAGAAGGCTCAGCTCCTAGCAGCGGGGGAACAGCTCCCCTTCTCCTGCCCTAATCTCCCACCTCCCCGCAGTCTTTAGCCAACGCGTACACAGAGCGATGCTGTTAAACTCCTGCTGAGCTCCTTTAGGAGGCTGGGTTAGGGGAGACAGAAAAAAAAGCAGAGACGTGGAAAGGCACCAAGAAAGAGGCCCTGTCTTCTAGGCCCAGCTGCTGGGATAGGGCTGGGGGCAGAGGAAAGTCCTGTGCAAGTTGGGAGAGCTGTGTGTGTGTGTGTGTGTGTGTGTGTGTGTGTGTGTGTGTGTAGATAATTTCTACCCTTGATCCAATTCAGTTAACAATTAGAGGGCAGAGAAGTGAAACCTTTGGGAAAGAAAAATGAACAAAACCTGAATGGAACTGGGGGAAGAATTAGGAGGAAGTTAGCTGTCTTCTCCCCCCCTCCCCGTATCTCCGAAGGATCCTTAAGGAAGGAGGTCTAGCTCTGTGGCATCAATCTATTTCCAACTACCTGGGTCGCTCCCACTGCCTGTTTTTTGTTTTGTTTTGTTTTGTTTTTGTTTTTCAATTGTTTCTAACTCTTGTGATCCCGTTTGGGGTTTCCTTGACAAAGATTCTCTATTGGCTTGACATTTTCTTTCTCAGCTCATTTTACAGAAGAGGAAACCAAAGCAAACAGGGTTAAGTGATTTGCTCAGTCACACGGCAAGTAAATGCCTGAGGTCAGATTTGAACTCAGGAAGATGAGTCTTGCAAATTACAAAATCCTTCTCATCTGCTGCTAACTTTCTTGTCCCGGGGAGATTCATGGAAGAGCTTTTGTATCTGTGTTGGGTCTCCAATCCAAAATCACACTAAGGATCACACAGGAGAAAGGTTTCAGATGAGATACTGCAAGAGATAGATTCCAGATCTATCTATATTGCTTAACTGGAGCTAAATGGTTCTTTCTTAATCTCCAAAGCATTCTTTCTGATCTCCAAGCCTCTACTTGGCAGAGGCTCAGCCCAAACACCAAGTCCAGAACCTTCATTCAAATCACTCTCAAGTCTCTAAGAGGTGATGAAATAAAGTGAGAAATAAAGCAAAAGAATGAAAAAGCATGGTAACAGAAAATTTCACTCATAACTTTGATACTTAGCCGTTTAGAAATCATAAAGCCTTTACTTATTTATTTACAGTACCAAGAACCAGCTATCCAGAAACACAATATATTCAACAATAAAACAAACTATTATTTCCCTGGAAATAGCAGCAATATTTGATTCCTGAGGTGGGGCTAATATCCAGTTCTCACATCTTCTTGTTGGGCACTTCCAGTCTTCTTCAAAATATCTTTCCATCCTAACCTTTTGGTTCAGACAGCTACAAAAGCTGGCTATTTGTTGTATGTTTGTCTCTACCTTCAGTCTTTGTCTCTCTCCAACACATTAAGCCCTTTGAATATATGCTGCTTTGCTAGGCACACAAAGGTCAGTAAGACAGGGCCACCATTTTTCCTGTAGCTGGTTATTTCACTGACCTTCCTCTCTCTTCATAGCACCAGATGAGATTTCTGAGCACTTGTTCCAATTAATTCTTCTCTTCTTTCCAAAGGCATTGAAAAGAGAAACTGAGTCAGAGAAGTGTAGTGTGTCTTCTACAGAGATAGCTTGATTTAATGGAAATAAAACCAAGAGGATCTAGGCATATATCCTGGATGTGCTGCTTTAGGTAAGACATCATCTCATGAGCCATAGCAGCTTCATCTGTGAAAAGGAAAAGATTGGACCAGCTGAGCTCCAAGATCCCTTCCAGTCCCCAAATTTTATACCTGGGGCTCTTTTCCTTTCCTAATACCCAGAGCTTCAGTTATTATTCACTCAGTGTCCTGAGCTATGAGCCTCTCTACCTAGCATCTTCTACTGAGGAGACTCTTGAAGAAACTGGATGAGATTAATTGTGCTGCTTTCCCACCTACTCCCCTTTCCACTCCACACCCCCCCCTCTCTCTCCTAGGTTTAGTTCGGCTGAGCGAGGGCACCTAATGATCCTAACACTCGTTGTCCCCTCTGTAGAGTAAGATTGCCATTCCTTCCTCCACTTCCCTTCTAAAAATACCTCCTTCAGATTAATCAGCCCCACCAAGGTCAATTTTGCTGACATAACTAATCAGCCTTATCCTCCTAATCCAGTACTGGGAGCAACCAACGGAGCCTCAGTACAGAGAATTATTGGACTAGCAGGAGACAACACGGCCTGGCCTGGCTCTATCTCTGTGGGGCCCCTTCCCACCTTTACTTTCCCACCCTTATTCTGGGCTGGGAATGGGGGCAGTGGAGGCATGTGTACCACGTTCCTTGTGCTCAGCACCTTGATCATGCTCTGGAGGAGGCACTTCTGCAATCAGGTCCATCCGTAAGCAATGGGTACCTTTGAGGGACTGTGGTGGGATGGAAGTGGAAGCCAAGATGGAAGCTAGCTGGGAGGGAGATTGAGACTGTTAGAGGGATACCTTTCTCCCTTTCTTTCTCTGTGAAAGGAACTGTGGTCCTCATTCAAATCCCTATAAATACATAAGTCTTATAATACGTGTATATATAACCCAGATCAAATTACTTATTATCCCTGGGAGGGGAGAGGGAAGGGAGAGAGGGAGACAATTTGGATCATATCATTTCAGAAAAGCATGTTGAAAATTGTTATTACATGTAATTGGGAAAATAAAGTATTCTAAAAATAAAAATAAATCTATAAATCTGGGTGATGAGAATCCCTTCTGGGAGAATTAAAGGGCTTCTGACAATGTCTCCCACAGTCCAATTCCATACCTTGGGGATGGGTTTGTAGGAAGGTAGAGGTAGAAAAGGAGACTCGATAAACCACCCTCCAATTTGCTCCCATTACCTCTTGTGACCTTGCCATCCCTCCACTCCCTCTGCTGACCCCAGGAAGGCGGATGGAACAGAGGAGACAGCTGCCACCAGCTTAGACAAGGGACCAGGGATCTCTGGCAGGTGAGATTCAAATGGGGACATGGGAAGACTTTGTTAGGTGTTCAATAAGAAGAAGGCTGTAAAGGAAGTTTTCTTTGAATATCCGTGGGAAAGGACACAGATAACATTTCCTCTAGTTTCTCATATACCCAAATGCCTGTCCTGGCTGGTTGGTTGTTCAAATTTGGATTCTAACAGCTTTTCATTTTTCTCCCATTCCCTTTACCCCAGTCCCTCTTCTCCTGTCCATAGGTCTTCCATCATGCCTGCCTTGTCCCTCCTGGAGTAGCTCCTGTACCCAAAACCCACTGTGACCGTGGAGGATAGCTGAGACCAAAGCTTTGCCTCCCCTTCTTCCCCATCCCCCTTTATGCTAACAGCTTGTAGCTCTCTCTTCCCTGAACTCTCCAGTAAGATTCGATGTCATGTCCCCAATAGAAGGAGCTGGAGGAGTATGACATCATCAGCACTTAGTCCCATTGGCTGGGCAGCCCCTGTGGGTAGGACACCACCTCGTGTGGCCATCAGATGTTAACTCTTCCTTAGGCTGGGACCATGTGTCCTACTGAGGACTGAATATTTCAGAAAACTTGGTGACCTCTCTATCCCTGGTCTGACTCTTGTCCTTCAGAGCATGGTGAAATAGTTCTTCTGGTCAAAAGGTTCCTATGCCCATGGGTGAATATCAATTAATTACTCCATACAAAGTGATGGATCATGAAGAAAGGTGCTTTTGTGCATAGAATGCACTTAAATGCCTTTTCATTAATTCACTCATCGCTTACTGATGCAAGGTCATTCTCTGTCTATGCCTCTTGCATGCAGATATTAGGACAATATTCCCAAAGTGGGTCTGTTCAATCATAGCATCATAAGTTTAAAACTGTAAGGAAACTTAGAGGTCATCTAGTTCTATCTTGTCATTTTATAGATTTGGAAATCAAGGCCCAGATTTGACAAGGTCACACAGGGAATAACTGGCAGAGTCTCAACTCAAACCCAGGTCCTAGAACAACGTTGATTATAATGCCAGGTCAGTAGAGAGAGTTCTTAAGGCCTGACCCACTACTGTTCCCTTCCTTAATGATAAAGTCCCTATGTTCCAGGCACAAAGCATGGGTTAGCCTACAATCCCTAGGAATAGATACCTTATTGCTCTGTGAGAATTTGCCCTTTGAGTGGTCAGTAAGGGCTTAGGAGTAGCTACTGCTTTTATCTGTTTGTGGATTAACCAACCTCTCTTTGCAGAGTCAGACTGATGAATAGGTTAGTATAAAGTATAGTATAAAGATGTGCCCTCAATATATCCATCAAACTTACAACAGAGAAAATGCTACGGAGAGATGTGGCTTTGGAGTTAGAGGAATCAGGCTTCAGTACTGCCTTTGCCACTTACTCTCTGTAAGACTACAGGCAAACCAGTTTCCTCATCTGTAAAATGAGGGAGTTGGACTTTGTGGTTGTTAAGTCATTTTTTTTGGTTGTGTCTAACTCTCTGTGACCCCATTTGGGGTTTTCTTGGCAAAGATACTGGAGTGGTTTGCCATTTCCCTCTCTAGCTCATTTGACAGATGAAGAAACTGAGGTGACTTGTCCAGGGTCACATAGCTATTGTCTAAGGTCAGATTTGAACTCAGGAAGTCTTCCTGACTCCACATCCAGCATTCTAACCAATGTGCTACCTAGCTGCCCTAGATGATCTCTAAGGTGCCTTCCAGTTCTAAATCTATACTATATGAACACAGCAAGCCACAAAAATCTATTCTTTTTCTCCTCCTGTTTCTTCACAGCTTCCCTTTTTCCATCCAGTGGTTCAATCTTTCAGCCAGAAAGTTCCCATGTGATTCAAAGTGTCAAGCAGTTCAAAGTTATGTGAATTCAAAGGAATACAAAACCAGTCATTGATTCAACACACTATGTGTGTAGGACTGTTTTAGGCAGACTGTGTGGAAGACACAAAAAATGAATGAATAAATGAAAACAAACTAAAATGCTGTCAAATTCAGATTGGGATCAATTGCAATGGCTGATCTTGGACCCAGAGAAAAGAGGAAGAAATTTAGTCCTCTCCCCTCTCAATGAGAGGTGGGGAACTACAGAGGTGGGGAATATCTCATATGCTGTCCGAGGTGATGGCAAAGCTTTTCCTGATGGGCTGATGGGTCTTTGATAAAATTTTTCTTTGTTACTAGGGAGTATTCTTTGGTGAAAGACACATATTAGAAAATTATTCTGATCTTAAAAAAAGACATAAATAGTTGTTAATACAAGGGACATGTAAATAAGGGTAAAGATTTGGTTTCAGGTGACAGTTGTTTATCTGAAAATATTTTGAAATTCTATAATCCCAGAATTGAAAGCATCTCAGAATCCATGTAGTACAATCCAGAATTGAACAAGAATTCATTACATAATATTCCCAACTAATTATCATTTGGACTTCACTTAAAGACCTCTAGTTGGGAGTACTCACTACTTCCCCACACTTAAAAAAGCAAAACAAAACAATGCTTGGTTTGTGTCTTAGAATTGATACAAGTATCAGTTTCAAGACAGAAAGTGGTAAAGGCTAGGCAACTGGGATTAAGTAACTTAAGTAAATTTGAACCCAGAGCCTTTCCATTCCAGGCCTGACTCTCAATCCACTGAGTCACCTAAATGCCCCTTCCCTACATTTTTGGAGTCCCTTTTAAATAACTCTCAGGATTAGGACATTTATTTTTACATGGACCCTAAATCTTCTTTTCTGTAATAACTCTTTTCCATTAATTCTATCTAGTTCTGCCTCTAAGGCTAGGGCAGCTAGATGGTGCAGTGGATAGACTGCTGGGCCTAGAGTCAGAATTCTTCTCTTCCTGAGTTCAAATCTAGCCTCAGACACTTATTAGCTGTATAACCCTGGGCAAGTCATTTAACCCTGTTGGCCTCTGTTTCCTCATATGTTAAATGAGCTGGAGAAAGAAAGAAGGAAAATGGCAAACTACTCCAGAGTCTTTGCCAAGAAAAACCCAAGCAGGGCTGAAAAAACTGTACAGCGAAACCTCTAGAACTATGCAGAAAAGTCCAATGCCTCTTCAACATGACAGCTGGAAATCTCTGCTTTAAACACATAAATAATACTTCCAACTATGACTATAGACCTTGAGGCAAGGGGCCTCAGCTTGATGGGGTATGGAGCAGTATTTGTTAGAATGAAGAGGGGGTCACAGTTGAGGGATATTTTCAGAAATATAGCAGTCAGAGGCAGCTATATTTTCAGTTGATTGAGAGCCAGATCCAGAAATAGGAGATCCTGGGTTCAAATCTGGACTCAGGTACTTCCTGGCTGTGTGACTGGGCAAGTCACTTAAGTGACTAACCCATACTGTTCTTCTGCCTTGGAAATAATACACAGTATTGATTCTAAGGTGGACAGGAAGGGCTTAAAAATAAATAAGAAAATAAACAGATAGATAGATAGATAACTGAATGAATGAATAAATAAACAAACAAACAAACAAATAAATGGATGAATAAATGAATGGATGTATAAGCAAATAAACAAATAAATAAACAAACAAACAAACAAACAAATAAATAAATGCCTGTGTCTACATAAATTTGGAAACATTTACACTTTGGTTTTCCATTTCAGCTCAAGCCCTGGCTCCCCCTCTGCTTGAGGAGTCTGCTGCTTGTGGAGAAGTAGTCAGCCTTAAAGATGAGCACCAATGGATGCATACTTTCTGTTGTTCTTTACTCTTTGGATGGACTGCTTTTCATGAACCCAGATGTTGGAACTGAGGAAACTGCTGAAATTCTCAAGTCTTTAGAACAGTTCCCCCTTTCTCAGAAACTGTCAACAATTTGACAAGGCAAGGTGGGTGGGTGGGTGGGTACATTACAGCTACCCAGAGCTCTGTGGGGATGTCAGACCCAACCCTGAGGAGCAAAGGTCTAAGAATCAGTGCTGTTGTCAGACAGAGTTGGAGGGGATAAGATCCCAGAGCATCCAAGCATCCTTGGGGTCTTCAACAACATGAGTATTGTACACTGAGTAAGTGAGGGTTGGGATTTATTTGGCCAAGAGTATTTATTTGTCTGCTTGAGAGCAATATTAAATCACATTTTTCTGTCTAGAGTAGTGCTGATTACAATTTAACATGGTTGTCACTCACTTCAGATAGCATCTTTCTCCCTCCAGTCCTCATAACTCTGACTTTGGCTGTTTTGCTAAGATGAACTGTGAGAAAGAAATGCCGGAAGCATCTGTGACATGTTTGCCTGAAACTGAATGAGGACAGCTAACAAATACCTTTTCTGAGTATAATCTGTCTAAGAATGTGAATGCTAAAAGGTGTATATATTAGGGGAAGTGGATGATGAAAGGTGTATGTGTGTTGGGAACATAATATATTCTGTGAAGTATGTATGTCTGTATTTTTTTGAAACCCTTAATTTCCATCTTGGAATCAATACTGTGTATTGGTTCCAAGGCAGAAGAGCAGTAAAGGCTAGGCAATGGGGGTTAAGTGACTTGCCTAGGATCACACAGGTAAGAAGTGGTTGAGGTCATATTTGAACCCAGGACATTGAGCCAGGTAGCTGACTCCTATATGTCTGCATTTATGCGAGAGAGAGAGAGAGAGAGAGAGAGAGAGAGAGAGAGAGAGAGAGAGAGAGAGAGAGAGACAGAGACAGAGACAGAGACAGAGACAGAGACAGAGACAGAGAGAGAATGAATAACTAGGGAGGATAAGGTAAAAAAGGTTTGGATTTGGTTTTTATTTTTTGGTACATTTCTCATTTTGATTGGGCAAATAGAAGGTTTGGACAAGGATTGGACAAAGATTGGACAAAGGCAAGGGAGAAAAGATACTTTGGGAGACAATTTTCTTACTATTCAATAACTTCAGCTGGCTCTTTTGTCCCCCCACCCAGATGCTTTGCCATCTTTCTCTCTGTACAATCCATCATGACCCTGTACAGAGGTAAAAGCACATTTCTGTTTCTGCTTAGAGATTCAGACATGAGCCATCCTGGCGGCTTTCCTGATTGTCTCTTAGCTATTAATCTTCAAAAGAATGCCAGCATATATTCCTGTCTCTCAATCCTGTTCCCTCCCCCACCACTGCTGCGGGCTGAGGTGGGAGTGTAAGCATCTTTACACCTGGCTCCTGTGGACCCTTTCTTCCCCTTGCTGCTGTGTCCTTATGGCTCATAAAAATGGAGGTAGAGACAGAAGAGTTGCTCCAGGCAGAACCCCTAGCTCAAGAGGGAAGAGGAGGGCAGATGGAGGTCAGAGCAGAAAGGGAGAGGAAGCCCACATCAGAGGGATGAAGAACGAAGCAGATCCCGAGGGAAAGGTTCCCGACACTAAAAGAACTGAAGCAGTAGCATTTGGAAAATCAGTTCTGAAGGTGCTGAAAAGAAAAACATCTTTTGCTTCAATTCAGGACTTGTTTATGACTGTCTGCCTCTGTCTGTCAGCCTGTCATCCTCCTGGGTGGCAGCTCCCTCATTAATGACAACATTATGCCAAGAGGACAGCAGTCTTTGGCTGGGTCTTGGGGTCCTATGATCTCATCTCTCTTGCTTGATTTCCTCATCATGTTCCTGTCATTTCACTGTACCATCCACTGGTCATTCCATCCTGGAATATAGCTGGGTCAGACCCCAAAACCTGGTAATGCATCTACAAGGATGCCATCCTTTTGGTACATCAATCTGAGGCCAAGTTTTAGGGGGGTAGTCTTCCCTGCTCCACCACTTAGAGGACTCCTACAGAAGGGGAAAATGGTGGGTTTAGAAGATGCCTAGGTCTCAGCAGCTGGGAGGACATGTGTGTTGAGCAGGATGAGAGCTTTCCCCCAGCAAGCAGGCTGGCTGTGGGGGGAGCAGATTGTGTTTACACCTTCCCCCTACACCCATCCCACGCTTGCCTGTTATTCCTGGGGCCTCTCCCACCTCAGGTTCTCAGCACAATCTGCACATTTGCCTCTCCTACTGCAGAAAACCGTGTCTCCTTCAACCAGGAGGGCTTCTCCAGAAAAGTTGTGCCTGGGGCCCACTAGGTTTCCTCCACCCAACCCCCACTCTCAAGTACTTTGGGAGACCAGTGTATCTATATCTATCTATCTGTCTATCTGTCTATCTATCTATCCATTCATCCCCACCTTTCTCCATCTATCCTTCTATCTTATCTTCTATCTATGTATCTATCTCTACCTCTCTATCATCTCTCTCATTCTCTACCTCTCTCTCTCTCTTTCATCTCTATCTCTTTCTATCTCTCTACTTCTCTCTCTCCATCTATCTATCTATCTATCTATCTATCTATCTATCTATCTATCTGTCTCTGTCTCTGTCTCTCTTTCTCCTTCCCACTATCTGCCACTCTACCCCCTCTTCTATACACATGATCTGTAAGATATTTGGGAATGGGAAGGGGGAACCCAAGTCTTGACTTGGTGTGATTATCCCCACAGACATTTTCCTTCTCAGTAGAAAAAAAAGGCCTGAAGTAATGATGAACTGAAGAAGGAAACTGCAAATCTCTCTAGTATCTTTGACAAGAAAATCTCAAATGGGGTCATGGAGAGTCAGACACCACCAAAATGATTCAACATCGATGACAAGAGCATTTTGAAAAGACCCTGCTTTAGTGGGAATTAAGAGCAGAAGAGAGGCAGGACTGGGAGTACCACTTAGGTCTCCTAATTTCTCCCCTGGGGGGTATTGGGTGATCCTGCCCCTGCCTACTGTATGGTATGGTTCTTTCCATTTCCTAACCCCTTTTTGTAAAATATGGCTAAATTATACCTTGTGCCTCCAGGCCAGAATGGTAAGGAGTAGCAGAGGGTGAAATCATAGTCAGGGATATCAGGATAAAGATAGCAAAATGATGAGGATGGGAAAAGATGGGAGTTGCTGCTTTCTGGGATGAATATTTCCTTCTCCTCCCCCTAACCTCCCTGCTGCTAAAACTCTCTTCTTTGTCACTGTCCTACAATAAATATACTGGAGGGCATCACCTCTCCTCCCCGAGCCAGGAAGCCAAACCTTCTCCCTCCCTATATTCTGGCTCAGAAAGCAGACAGGAGGTAGCTGACCTGATATGCTTTTTATCTTTCATCTGAATACTAATATCTCCACTGGCAGGATCCTGAGTGACAGCAAAAAGGCTGCTCTGAGCTGCAGGGAGACAGGGGGCATCCGCTGGCAGCAGGGAAGGTGCTGTTGTCAGTTGCTTCTACTGCTGAGATCCAGTGCCTTGCTATTTCTCCTAATGCTCAGACAGGAGCAGAGAGCTAATGATGTGTGTGTGTGTGTGTGTGTGTGTGTGTGTGTGTGTGTGTGTGTGTGTGTGTGTGTTTGGGGTACGATGAGGGGAACTGCTACATCACAGCATCAACAGCCTTACTCTGGGGACTGTGGCTGGATGGAGAGACCACTTTCCATTCTCAGGCGAATGTACTTATATATGTGTGAAATGCCAGCATACACACACATATGTGAATGCTTACAGAGAAGTCCTGGTCAGGAATCAATGTTTGCATGTGTGCAATTCCTCTAGCCATCCTCGAAATCTTGCTAGGAGTGTTATCTGTTCATTGGACTGTCCAGCGTTGCCTATTGGTCTAAGGAAGCAAAGATTTCATCTCTGTATGAGAGGAAGGCATCGGAGTGCCTATGACATGGGGAGCATTCAGGTCTCCAGGTCCACACTGTGAAGTCTGCGTATGACAGTCTTTAGTGTTGCTCTGTTGGGGCTGTAAGGAACACTACTGGGATACCCTGAAATAGTCCCTAAGGAGAGACCTCAGGAAGGAGGAAAAGGTATTTCTTGATGAGTCTTGAAATGAGAAGAAGATACAGGGGGAAATTGCTTCCTTGGTAAAGGTCTGGAGGAAGCAACTGCTGATCCCTAATGGCCTGTGATTCAGGAAGTAGAAGTGGGGCCCTAGGCTGTGGGTTTGGGGGTGTGAACAAGTTCAGATCTGGATTAATCACCTTCAAGGTAACAATAACATGAGAATTATTATATAAGCAAGACCTTCCCAAGCAAGGATTCAGCCTCCTGCCAGGTGCCAGGGGTACTTAGCCAAGGTTATTGTCCCTGCTTTTCAGGAATCATTAATCAAGAATGGAGTCGACTCCAAATATGAAGTGCCACTCTCTTCTTGCCAGATGATGGCATGGATCCTTTCTGCCTACCTCTCATCCCTGGCCATTTTCCCTCAGTTGGAAAGTAGCAAGAACTGGCAGTAGACGTCTCATTAAAAAACAACAACAACAACAATAGCCTTTCAAAGACTTCTCTGTACCCCCTCATTCTGAAAAGACAGATATGGGCCCTGAGATGACATGGGAAGGGGGCAAGTAACCTGAAATGAAGGAACAGGGAAGGAGAGAGAGAAAGGAAGATATTATTAAGTAATAGTTGGTAGGGTAAAGGTGGGCTCAGAGGAAGATGATCCTGGGAAAGAATGCTGAGAAGGGAGGAAGGGATACTGAGTGTCCTGCTGACAGACTGGAACTCTGTGAGTTAATATTACAGGTGCTATCTGTAGGAAACATCTGCCCTCTAGTGGGAGTGTAAGGACAGAATGAGAAAAAAGAGAAAGGGAGGGAGGGAGGGAGTGGCAGACAGAAAGAGACAGAAAAGGAGAGAGAGAAAGAAAGAAAGGAAGAAAGGAAGGAAGAAAGAAAGAAAGGAAGGAAGGAAAGAAGGAAGGAAGGAAGGAAGAAAGAAAGAAAGAAAGAAAGAAAGAAAGAAAGAAAGAAA
>NC_058133.1:207121134-207169111 GCF_016433145.1 Gracilinanus agilis | reverse complement strand
GAAGGACTGCAGGAGAGGAAACATTTAAGAAAAACAGCTGCTTGAACGCATGGATCGGGGTGGACATGATTGAGGATGTAGACTCGAAACTACCACACCAATGCAATTACCAACAATTTGGAAATAGGTCTTGATCAAGGACACATGACAAAACCAGTGGAAATGTGTGTCAGCCATGAGTGGGGGAAGTGCGGGGGGTGAAGGGGAAAGTAGAAGCATGAATCATGTAACCATGTTAAAAATGAATATTAATAAATGTTTAAAATTTAAAAAAAAAAAGGTTTATGGATCAGTCACTGTAGGGATGGAAAAAAGCAATCAAGAATTGAATAGTATTAGGGAGCAATTATTGCCCAGCTGAGATTGTAGGAAATGAAATGTATAGAGGATGAATAAAAAAAGATTTTGAGAATTTCTATAGTGATGAAAAGCCTCCCTGGAATAGTAACAAAGAAACTGAATGGCAAGAGCAAATGAAAATTCATAGATTATGAGGAAAATTATTTTTAATACTATATCATTTGATTTTTTAAAAACCCTAATAATATGGAAATGGGTATCAAATGATAATACATGTATAACCCAGTGGAATTGCTTGTTGGCTCTGGGAGGGGGAGGGAAGATGGGAGGGGAATCATATATACATGGAAAAATGTGTTAAAATTAAAAATTAGGGGACAGCAGGGTGGCTCAGTGGATTGAGAGCCAGGCCTAGAGACAAGAGGTCCTAGGTTCAAATCTGGCCTCAGATATTCCTTAGCTGTGTGACCCTGGGCAAGTCACTTAACCCCCATTGCCTAGCCCTTACCACTCTTCTGCCTTGGAACCAATGCACAGTATTGATTCTAAGATGGAAGGTAAGGGTTTTTAAATATATAAATAAATATTTTAAAATTAATTTTAAAATTAAATTGAAATTTTACAAAAAATAAAAGACAGTTAAAAAAAAAACAAAAACCCTTACCTTCTACTTTATGAATTCTAAGACAAAAGAGCAGTAAGGGCTTGGGGTTAAGTGACTCACTCAGGGTCATACAGATAGGAAATGGCTGAGGCTGCCTCCAGGCCTGGTATTCTACCCACTGTGTTACCTGGCTGCTCCTGTTTTTAAATATTATTCTGTAATATTGCTTTTCCTAAGTTCAAAAGAACTTTTTCACAGCCCTAGAAATGTCCTTTCATTCCTTGCCGGTAGCAGCTTCTAAATTAAAATACATTCCTTTCAAATTGAGAATTTGAGTTATATCTTCTCCATAAACAGAGCTGACTTGAGCCAGATATTCCTAGAGATGACAGGCTACTTGGTCTCCTCCACTGAAAAAAAAAAAGCATTTGATCTATAGAGGTAACAAAAAAATTTTTTTAAATCCTTACCTTCCATCTCAGAATTGATACTAAATATTGGTTCTAAGGCAAAAGAGGGGTTAAGGGCTAAGTAACTGAAGTAATTGATTTTCCCTGGGTCACACAGCTTGGAAGTATCTGAGGCTATATTTGAACCTAGGTCCTCTCAACTCTAGGCTGCCATGGTGCCCTCTCCACTGAGCCACTTAGCTGTTCCTTAAAAGTCAAAAACTTAACCAGCCCTAACTTGTTCATCCCATCTAGAGCACCAAGGGCTATTAGACTCTTATGTGTAGTCATATGACTCCTTCCAATACTGTGAAGGAATCAGGCAGGGGCTGAAAATAGTAGCCCACCACCTCATTTGATAACTACCAATTAAGATTACTTTTGCTGTCCAGGAGAAGACTGAATAATGAGCTGTCAGAACTGTATTTAAATAATCAGAGACCCTGCATTCCTTGTCTTTGACCTCCCAAAGGAACCTTAGATCATAAATTTATTGATTATTACTAGCCTAGTCAATACATTGATTTTTCAACCTGGAATGTATCTCTTTGCATATTATTTGGCCAAGTCAGGAATGCAAAATTTCTAAGGTGGTAGCTAATACATTTTTTTTTCATTTTCGACTTAGAATTTTTTTCAACTAGCAAGCATTTGTTTTCTCTCTTTCCCTCTCATTCCCCCTCCCCTTTGAGAAAGAAAAAAAAAAGGAAAACAAAATCCTAGTAACAAATATGCATTGTCAAGAAATCCAAAATGTGTGTCTCATTTGGCATCTTGCAGCTCTCTATCAGGAGGTGGGTGGCATTCATTACTAGTCTTCTGGAATTGTGGTTGGTCATTGCATTAATCAGAGGTCTTAAGTCTTTCAAAGTTGCTCATTTTTTGGTTTAAGAAATAAAAGCTCTATATTGCTATATGAAAAAATGTATTAAATTATTACTGATTAAAGAAATGAAAATCGAATTCACTCTGAGATATCATCTCAAACCTATCAGATTGGCTAAAATGATCAAAGGGCAACATGACAAATGTTGGAGGTGGAAGCTGTTGGTGGAACTATGAACTGATCTAACCCTTTTCTAAAAAAATAATTAATTAATTAAGAATATTTTTCCAGGGTTACATGATTCATGTTCTTTTCCTCCCCTCTTCCCTCCTCCCTCCCTGAGCTGACAAGCAATTCCACTGGATTATACATGTATCATTGTTCAAAACCTATTTTCATATTATTGATATTTGTAATAGAGATCATTTAAAGTCAAAATCCCCAATCATATCCCTAATGAACCACATGATTAATCCTATGTTTTTCTTCTGTGTTGCTGTTCCCACAGTTCTTTTTCTGGATGTGGATAAAGTTCTTTCTCATAAGTTCCTCTAGATTTTCCTGGGTCATTGCATTGCTGATAGTACAGAAGTCCATTACATTGGATTGTACCACAGTGTATCAGTCTCTATGTATAATGTTCTCCTGGTTCTGCTCCTTTCACTCTATATCAATTCCTGGAGGTCGTTCCAGTTCGCATAGAAATTCTCCAGTTCATCATTCTTTACAGCACAATAGTATTCCATCACCATCAGATACCACAATTTATTTCAGCCATTCCCCAATCGAGGGATACCCCCTCATTTTCCAATTTTTTTTGCCACTACGAAGAGTGCAGCTATGAATATTTTTGCAAATGTATTTTTCCTTATTATCTCTTTGGGGTACAAACCCAGCAGTGGTATTGCTGAGATGCAACCTTTTTTGGAGAGCAATCTAGAACTATGTTCAAAGAGTTATTAATTGTGTGCATCTTTTGACCCAATAAATAATAATAAATTAAATTAAATTAAACAAACTTATTAGGTTTATTCCCTAAGATGATCAGAAGAAAAACAAAAGAACCTATTTGTTCTAAAATTTTCATAGCAGCTCTTTGTGGAAGGAAAGGACTGGAAATGAGGAGATGCCCATTAATTGGAGATTGGCTAAACAACTTGTGGTATATGATTGTGCTGGAATACTGCCATGCTATAAGAAATGATGAACAGGTTAATTTTGGAAATATGTGGAAAGATCTACATGAAGTTATGAAGAATGAAATGAATAGAGGCACCTAGTTTACTCAATGGATAAAGAACCAGATCTAGAGATTCAGGAGGTCTTGGGTTTAAATCTAACCTCAAAGACTTCTTAGCTGTGTGACCCTGGGCAAGTCACTTAACCCCAATTGCCTAATCCTTAACATTCTTCTGCCTTGGGACCAACACTTAATATAGATTCTAAGACAGAAGTTAAGGGTTTTTTAAAAAAAAAAAGTGAAACAAGTAGAACCAAGAGAACATTATATATAGCAACAGAAATATTGTTTGAAGAATAATTTATGTATTCCCACCTTCAGAGAATAAAAACTGATAAAAAGAAACAAGCAAGACATAGTTTTATATATACACATATCTTTTTGTCAAATGATGCCTTCTCTAGTGTGGGGATGGGAGGGAGGGTGGGAGATACCTGGGAAATTCAATGTAACAAATAAATTAAAAAGCCCAACCCATTTGGGCTAAGTATCTCTTAGACTTAGTAGGTGCTGGAGACCAAGAGAATCTCTGTACTCGAATGACTGGCTTATCAGATTTTTCCAGATGGAGAAAAGGGGGCTGACTGGAAATGATGTATCTTTGCTATATGTCCTTGTGTTAGGGAAAGTAAACTTCCTTTGCTAAGTGTTCAGTGACTCAAGAGTGTCCCATTTCATCCCAACATAGAAATTGAACTTGGAGAAAAGCAATGGAGGGAAAAAAATGTTTAAAGAAATCGTGGCAAAATATCTCAACATTACAGTCCTGAATGTGATTAAAGAACAGTCAGAAACATCACTAAAGAGAACATGGAATTTGAAGGAGAGGAAGAGTATGGAAAAAAATCTTGAACCTTCTTAACACCAAAAAGATAATGAAGAAAATGCCAACTACCAACTTATATGTGTCTACTCCCTTTATACAAAAGTATGAGTCATTTATACACAAATTGAGAACATCTTTAATAATGGTACTAATAGTGGCTATAAGGGCAACTAGGTGGCACAGTAGATAGAGTGACAGGCTTGGAGATGGGAGATCCTGGGTTCAAATATGGCCTCAGACACTTCCTAGCTGTGTGACCCTGGGCACGTCACTTAGTCCCCATTGCCTAGCCCTTACAGCAATTCTGCCTTGGAACCAACAAAAAGCATTGATCATAAGATAGAAGGTAAGGTTAAAAAAAAAAAAAAAAGTGTCCATAGGAGAAACCCAGTCTAGAATTCAACTTATAGAGGGATTCCCTGTACAAGGTGAGGTCTTCCAGGTGCTCTAATGTGAGAATGACATTGTCCTGGTTGAATAAAGTACTAGAGCACTGCAGATTTTCCTGGAAGAGAAATGTAATCACTCAAAGGAGTTTGGCCAGAGTGTCCACAGAAAAGTCCAAGTGGATGAAAAAATGTCTATTGCCTAGATTTCTTTCTTTCTTTCTTTCTTTCTTTCTTTCTTTCTTTCTTTCTTTCTTTCTTTCTTTCTTTCTTTCTTCCTTCCTTCCTTCCTTTCTTTGTTTCTTCCTTCCCTTCTTTGTTTCTCTTTTTCCCCCTACCTGCCTTCTTTCCTTCCTTCTTTTCTTCCTTTCCTTCTTCCTTCCTTCCTTCTTTTCTTTTTAATGCTTACTTTCTGTCTTAGAATCAATACTAAATTTTGCTTCCAAGGCATAAAAGAAGGAAGGGTTAGGCAATTAAGTGACTTGCCCAAAGTCACACAGCTAGAAAATGTCTGAGGCCATATTTGAACCCAGGTCCTCCCATCTCCAGGCCTGACACTGTATTCTTTGTGCTACCTAGCTGTTTCTTATTGCCTAAATTCCAATATGCATTTGGGTGGACACTATATAGTTCGTTCAACACTATATATAAATCTGGGAAAAACAGTCCAGATAGACAATGAATTAGACTCAGAGTTGAAAGGGAAGAAAAGATTAGGCTTTCAGGAAATTATAAAGCTCCTATAATAATGCTAAGCTTCCCATGAAAGCAAAGGCTCATTTTGTTAATACTAAAATTACATTAATTTTGCTATATGGCAGAGATAGGAAATACAACCATTCTAAAGATTGAAAAATGAGTACTAGAGGGAGGACAGAGGGCAATGGAAAGTCACATGGTAGATGTGAAGAGGATTAAACATAGAATCAATGAAAATCTCTGAAGAAGAAGAGGGGTAAAAAATCATGAATGATAATAACAGCAAGCATTTATATAGCATTTTAAGATTTGCAAAGTGTTTCACAAATCTTATCTCATCCTTACAACTATCCTGGAAAGTAGGTATTATGATTTATGTTCATTTGTTTTTCAGTCATGTCCAACTCTTCATGACTCCATTTGGGATTTTCTTGGCAAAGATAGTAGAGTGGTTTGCCATTTCCTCCAGTTCATTTTATGGATGAGGAAAACTGAGGCAAACAAGGTTAAGTGAGTTGGCCAGGATCACACAGTAAGTGTTTAAGGTCAGATTTGAACTCAGGAAGATGTCTGTCTGACTCCAGGTCCTGTACTCTACCCACCCAAGGTACTATTGTCATTATTCCCATTTTATAGATAAGGAAGTTCAGGCTGAGTAAGTTTATGTGACTTACCCAGGGTCACAAAACTAATATTTTGTGAAGTTGCATTTGAACTCCAAGTCCAGTTCTTTATCCACTGTGCCACCTAGACATTAGGATAAAAAAATAGCCTAGGTCAAGTAACAAAGGTAAGGGATAATAGCCAGCTAGAGCACTCAACTGGTACCCTTGTGATATCAGGAGAAATCTAGGTCTCCAGAATGTTGGGAAGATTCCCTGTGGCAGACTTATGGGAGGACGTAGACAAGATCTTTGTAGGATGGATAGGTATGGAAAGGGTTGTAATCTTCATCACCAATGAGATCTTCGATGTATCTGTGTGCATACTGGTTTGTAAAAAAGCCTACTTGGAGGGGTAGCTGGGTGGATACTTCCTAGCTGGTGACCCTACTCAAGTCATTTAACCCCCTTTGCCTAGCCCTTACCATTTTTCTGCCTTGGAACCAGTAACAGTATTGATTCTAAGATGGAACATGAAAGTTTAAAAAAAAGAGATAGTAGTTTGCACAAAATGATTCCTAAGGTACCTTGTAGCTCTTATTCTATGATTTTATGAATGTAAGTTCAAGACCTTGACATTTACTTGCTTTAATGTAATTTTTCCTTTGACTTAAAAAAAAATAAAGATGGAGGAAAGGTAGCACAAGCTTGGGACTTGAAGAAAAAAAGGGGAGTGAGCAGTCTTTTAAAAATTCTTAAAAGGGCTTTGTTGCTTGCTATACAGATGTAAATGTCAACATTTGTCCAAATTTACTTTACTCTTCTATATAGGAAGAATAATAGATCGGCCCTCTGCCTCCAAGGACAGTTATTTTGGCAAAAATGAGCTCTGAAATCACTGAAACAGAAAAACATGCTTATTGGGGAAGATCACAAATAGAAAAGAGGTTCTGATGAGCTAGCATATAATTTTCCCTGTTTCAGTGAATACACAGCCTCCTTTTGAATCCAAGTTCAATGCCGCTATTATGATTACTGGGGCATCCAGTGCTGCATGTCTTATAATAAAATTCCTTTTAGTAAATGTGGCCTGTGGTTCAGATTTAAAGTTTTGAAAGTATAATGATTGGGAGTTGATCAGGACAGTCCTCTCAATTGATTTTCAACTCCTTCCACCCTATTCCACCCTAACTCTCCCCAGATGATGCAACCACAGAAAATGAGGGGGCAGATAACAGGGAGTGAAAAAAACTGTTAAGGTTTTAAATTAATTATAAAGAAAAGTTTTATGGGGGCAGCTAGGTAATGCAGTGGATGGAAAATTAGGCCTGGAGTCAAATGGGTTCAAAAGTGACCTTAGACACTAGCTATATGTCCTTGGGCAAGTCACTTAACTCTGGTGACCTCAGTTTCCTCATCTGTAAAATGAGCTGGAGGAGCAAATGGTCAAACCACTCCAGTATCTTTCCTAAGAAAACCCAAAATAGGGTCATGAAGAATTATATGTGACTAAAACACTGAACAACAAAGAAAGGTTTACATTCTTTTCTTTGTCTTCTTTATACAAGTATGAAGAAATACCTAATGAAGCCTGATGGAATTAGGACAGTTTACTTCAAGGCCTTTTAAAAACTAACTTGCCAGTTCTGAAGACAAATTGTAAGAGGGAGAGCTTTGTAGGATGTGACCCTCTAGTAGTCTAAAGCTGGTATCCCTTACTTGGGTTCTTTTTTATTTTATTTGTTAAACCCTTCCCTTCTGTCTTAGAATCAATAGTATTAATTCCAAGGCAGAAGAGTGGTAAGAGCTAGGCAATGGGGATTAAGTGATTTGCCCAGGGTCACACAACTAGGAAGTATCTGAGGTCACATTTGAACCCAGGACCTCTCATCTCTGAGCCTGGCTCTCAACACACTGAGCCACCCAGCTGCCCCTGATCTGAGTCCTTTAAAAAAAAAATTTGATTTTGATAAAGCTTTATTTCAATATAACAGGTCTCCTTGTAATCCTATGTATTTCTCTTTAAGCATTTAAAGATATGATTCTGAGGAGCCCACTGACTACACCATCCTGCCAGAGAGGACCATGGCACAAAAAAAGGTTAAGAACCCCTGACCTAGAAGAAAGCCAGCTATGAAGAAAAGTAATTTCCTGTCAAAGCTTCCTGCCAGTCCCCAGAGCTGGCTGGTTAGCTTTTTAAAGGCTTCCTCTCCCCTCCCAATCTCCCTCATTAACTGGGCTGCCAGTTGGCAATGGCAAGCTGTCTTTCTAATTCCATCAAACTTGATTAGAGATTTCTTTACACCCTATAAAGGGGTAACAGCGAGGGTAAATAAATTCTTCTTTACACTTAAATTAAAACCTGAACTCTCCTTGTATGTTCTCACCCCTTTGCCCCCTTATCTTCTATGTTTATATGAAGTTGGGGTGGGGAGAAAGGAATCAATAAGTAATCAGGGTATCCTGAAAAACTTGGTGTCTCTATTTTTCATAATTATTGTCCATTCAGTAATTTTTTCTCCGCCTGTCCAAGCAGTAAGTCCTGTCTAAACAATACTCTCTTTTCTATTATGATGCCTTTCTTGCTCTCCTTCCTTATCTAAGTATGAGGAAGCATTGCTGGGACACTCTAGGGGCTGAGGCTGTCCTTGTCCTGCATCTGAGCATGTGGGTTGGGCTGAGTTCAGCCCTGGAGGGAGCCTGCCTTTAATGAGATGGGGTAGGTTCCCATTTTTTCACAGTCGTTGGTTCATTAAATACTGCAATTTGGCATCTCCCCACAAAAGGGGAATAGAAAAAGATATTTAATGTATAACACAAATCAGTGGGACAGGTAATTTATTCCTACACGCCACAAGAAATACCCAACCTAGGACTCTCACAAGTGTATATTTAACAAAAACAATTTAAAACAGGATGCTATAACTCAATCTGTTATAGTCTGCTTGGAGACTGATGCTGCAACCTCATCATAATGCAGTTGGTAGGACTGTTAATTAGGCATTTTACATTTCACCTTGGCTCATCACTGTCCAACCAACTGCTTTTACATGACTGCTGGAAAAATGACCAGGCTTGTGCCAGTTTTCCTATCAGTGGCTGTGTTCTCTAAAATAGAAGTTTCCCTTACAATCAATCAGCCATTGCTGTTCTGGTGGTCAGTGCTGCTGCTACACATACAGATCTCTGAATCTCTTGAACTCACCAGGCATGTCCATCTCCAGGTTTCAAGTCATTCACCTAATCATGAAAGAAAACTCAAAATAGAAAAAGGAAATCAGAGACGTAAGCGCAAGCTCTCCTAGTTTGAGACCCCTGGCATTAGATGTTATGTGAGTGCAACTGCTGTGATGTTGAGATCAAGGAAGGCTAAGCCTTCTGCCACTCCCTTTAAAGTACCAAATTTGTGTGATGCCATCTGAGAGCCAAAATTGAGGAGGATGAGCTGGAAGCTGTCCCTTCTTTGAATTTTTGAGGCACCACTCCCCCTGTCATTGTCATTGGACAGGCAGAGACCCAAAGTAGCCCTTAGTCTGTCAAGTCTTACCAAAATGCCATCTCCTCCCATCACTGGAGCCACCACATAGCTGTAAGTAGGTCCTGAAGTGTGCAGTTGGTCTACTGGACACAGGAAGGGCAGCTCAGAGCATGTTCTATGATACAACTGGAAAATGTTACTTCTTTATTGTATCCATATCTGTATCCATTGCTCAATGGCTTAAAAAAATTCTTACCTTTCATTTTAGAATCAATACTGAATATTGGTTCCAAGGCAGAAGATTGGTAAGGATTAGGCAATGGGGATTAAGTGACTTGCCCAGGGTCACACAGCTAGGAAGTATGTGAGGCCAAATTTGAACCCTTGGCCACCCCTCTCTAGGCTTGGCTTTCAATCCACAGAGCCATCTGGATGCCCCACTCAAAGGCTTTTAATCTGCTCATTTTGCATGGGAATTAGTCAGAATCTTGCTTGCCATTACTTGGAGGCTACTATTTTGAAATAAGAAGATGGGATTAAGATCAAATGGAGGGTGGGGTATGGGGGGTGGGGCACTAATGGCTCTTGTGGACATTTTTTTTTAAACCCTTAATTTCCATCTTAGAATCAGTACTATATATTAGTCTTAACCCCCATTGCCTAGCCCTTATTGCACTTCTGCCTTGAAATCAATACTTACTGTCAATTCTAAAACAGAAGGTAAAAGTTTAAAAAAAAAAAAGGCAGACCCAGAGATGGGGTAGTTTCTGAGAAACAAGGAAATATCTATTCTGAGTCTGATTCTGAGCAATGAGGAAGAACTGGGTGAAGTGGAAATGGCAGGAACCTAGGGAATAACGTACAGTGGTCTAATAGTGTGATGATAGATAGGGAGAAAATACCCTTAACTGGGAGTGAGTAGAGTGGAGATGATGGAACATTGAAACTGGAGTCCAAGGATTCAGATTTAAATCCTGACTGCCTTTTCCCATCTATGTAACCTTAGGCAAGCAGAAATGGCAATTGCAAAAAAACAAAACAAAACAAAACAAAAAAAACTTCTCACTTTCTGGCTTAGAAAACATGCTAAGTATCTTTCCAAGGCAGGAGAGTGGTAAGGACTAGGCAACTGGGGTTAAGGGACTTGCCCAGAATCACAGTTAGGAAGTCTGTGAGGCCAGATTCATAACTATGAATGTGGAGACATGACTAACTAATAAAATGAGAGAGGCTGACAGAATGGATTGGAAGTGGAACTAACAATTTATTGTTTATAAGTAACACATGAAATGTAAGGATTTATATGGAGTTTAAAAAAGATGGGCCGAAATAGAATTTCTTTTCTTTTTTCTCTTTTTTTTCATGGTCATACAATACACACTTCCATATTGTTGTAAGAGCACACTCATACATAACTAAAACTCCAAAACAAAACCAAAGATACAGTGATGTGAAAGACAATGCCAACAGTACTTTCTCTGGAGGTGGAGAGCCTTCCCTATCATAAGTCTTTCAGAATTGTCCCAGATCATTGCATTGCTGAAAGAAGTCAAGTTTTCACAGATAATCATCATCCAACATTGCTGTTCTCTCAGGTCTGCTTATTTTGCTCTGCATCAGTTCCCACAGATCTTTCCAGCTTTTTCTGAAATCATCTTGCTTATCATTTCTTATAGCACAATTGTATTCCATCACCAACATGTACCACAATTTGTTCAGCCATTCCCCAATGGATGGATATCTCCTCGTTTCCAGTTCTTTGCCACCACAAAAAGAGCAGCTATAAAAATTTTTGCATAAGCAGGTCCTTTCCCCTTTTTTATTATCTCTTTGGGATACAGACTCAGTAGTGGCATTACTGGATCAAAGGGTATGCACATTTTTATAACCCTTTGAGTATAGTTCCAAATTGCGCTCCAGAATGGTTGGATCAGTTCACAACTTCACCAGCAATGCATTAGTGTCTAATTTTGTTACATTCCCTCCAACATTTACCAGTTTTCTTTACTGCCATGTTGCCCAATCTGATAGGTGTGATTTGGTACCACAGTGTTGTTTTAATTTGCATTTCTCTAATCAAGAGGGATTAGAACATTTTAAAATAGAATTTATTAGTAAACTTCTGATTATTAATGTCAAATAAGGTATAAAATAGAAAGTCATGCACTCACCATGGTGTTGGCCACTATAATGAAAGATGTATGGCAAAGTGTCCAAAATGAAGAGAGATTCCCTACAGATGATGAGGTCCTCCAGATGCTCTGCTTTGTGGATATGGTAATATTCAGAATTTTGTAAATGAGATTTGTAATCACTCAAAAGAATTTGTAACAATCTACACAGGACAATCAGTATCTATTTTCTAGATGAGAGATTCTCTGACTTGGATCTCAGCATTCCTTTATACTCTTAAAAATTATAAGGACTGGGGCAGCTCAGTGGATAGTCACGCGGCTGGAGATGAGTGTTCAAATCTGACCTGAGATACTTCCTAGCTTGTGACCCTGGATAAGCCACCTAGCTGCCCTCTTCTTTATTTTCTTAAAGCAAACAAAATAGCACCTAAGCACACCATTCTCTAAGTTTATCTTTAGTTCTTCCCTCTTTGTTCCTTGAAGGCAATGGGATTTTGAAGAAACTATGGTCTCTTACAGGAGTGTGCTGGTAAAATTGCCTAGCTCTTACTGTTCTTCTGCCTTAGAACGGATTCTAAGACAAAAGGTATGGATTTTTAAAAATAATAAAATAAAAATTATTGAAGACTGCCTACAAAGAGCTTTTGTTTTTGTTGATTATGTTGATTGATGCTTGCTATACTAGATATTTGAATATCTTTGTATAATTGTGAAAATAATCTTGACCTTGCAGATCTATCCTTGGACCACTTTTTGAGAACCACTGGTCTAGATTATAATATGCAGTTGGATTGAAAACCCACTGAATCAGTCCATCAGGTCAGCTACTATAGATTGCAGGCCCAAAATTGAGTAGGAAGAAGACAGCAGTATACATTTAAGAAACCGAGCAGTGATTTCAATAATTCCCAGACTTCTCCGTACAACAAAAACCCATCTATTAAATCACCAATATTATTCCAGTGACCCATTCATGAGGGTTATTAAATGGGATAATGTTTAGAGAGTTGCTATTCTTTATAAAACAATAATAATTGTTGGCATTCGTAGTCCTTTAGAATTTTCAAAGTGCTTAGTACAATATCTCATTCCATTTTCACAACAACCCTGGGTGGTTATCATATTTTACAAACTGAGGTGGACAGAGGTGCGGAGACTAACCATAGTGTATACGAAAGCATGGCTAAAGATCACACAGGGTGAGTAGGTTTGGAAGGCACACCCTCTGGGTCCTACAGGAAACAGAGTGGATCTTTTCCGAAGAACTACATATTTCTCCAGCACTTCCCCGAAAGGGAAGTAGACATGCGTCCTAGAAAAAGAACATCCTCCTCTCCCCGCGCACGGGTATTTCTGGACTACATCTCCCATAGACCTTTGCCGGCATCGCGACAGTTCAGCCTCGAGACAGGCTGCAAAGACTTACGAGATCACGGGAAGAACACATCCTTTCGGTTTCCGGCCCTCTCCTGAGCAACACGGCACAACAATGGCTGCTCCCTCGTGTTCTACCAGCGCCAGGAGACCTAGGCTGTGGGTCATGGTGGGTATGATGGGGTCAGGCGTCTAGCAGAAAGCCGAAACAAGTCTCGGGAGGCCCATTTTTAAGAACGTGGCGACTCCCGATCCGTTGTGACTTACCACACCGACCAGACTATTCCCCATTGTCAGACTGCTTTTGTACCGGCCGCGCGCCCATATGCACATTTAAGGCTATTTACAAAATTATCCTCTCCTTTATTCGTTAGTTTGCTAGCTTCTTTAGGTCAGGGATTGCTTTTTTGTTTTTGTTCACTGCCTTTAGCACTGTGCCTGGCACGTGGGTGGGTGGGTGGGTGGCTTCTAAAAAATGCTTGATAACCCTACGAGTGGTATCTTCCTAGAATTTTCCGGAAACTTTTGTCTCTCTCTCTTAGCCCCTTTCAGGCCCCGTGACCTCCATTTTTCTGCACCTTGTTCTGGAACCTGAGATGGTCTTTCTTGGCCCAACCCCTTGCCCACCTAACCGCTAAACCTTCTATTGGTATATTTGTTATCCACAGAAATTTCATTTGCTTTGGGAAAGTGGAGGCTGAATTGATGTTAGAAGAGATGGCCTTTGAAACTGAGAAATGGAGGAGCTGAAAACGGTAGTATTGGTTTTCTTGATGGTGATGGAATTGATTTGAAATAAGAATGTGTAGGGTTAAATATTTAGAGGGCTTTAGAATTCAATGAGCACAAGGGTCCTTTAGTTTTAGAGATTAGGAAACTGGAGGCTGGAGTATAAATGACTTGTCCATGGGTCCTTGAGCTGATTAAGACCTAAGTTTTCCTGATTTAAGAGTCCAGCCCTCCATTTTACCATACTTGTCTCCAAGTCAAGGATTCATTCAGCTAACATCAGACACCAGATGTGTCCAGAATGCTGTTTAGAAATTGGAGAGACAAAGTTTAGCTCAGACACTTTGCTCACATTCTTGGCCTTCTGAGAAATCCAACAAATACGCTGGACTTTAATTAGAAATCTGACTTCTTCCTTTTGCTTTACCTCAAACAAAAGGAAAAACTATCAAAAAATTGTTGGAAGATCTTGCCTACAGCAAAAAGAGGGATATATTTGGAATGAAAACAACCATGTTAATATCCTGGCTTGTATTTGTGTGAACCATGCATTGGTCACTTAACTTTTCTGCCCCTCAGTTGTAAAATGAGAGAAGTTAGACTACACAACCTAAGTTGCTTCTTCCTGTAAAATTTTTTTTATTTTTTATATTTTTAAACCCTTAACTTCTGTGTATTAGTTCTTTGGTGGAAGAGTGGTGAGGGTAGGCAATGGGGGTCAAGTGACTTGCCCAAGGTCACACAGCTGGGAAGCGTCTGAGGCCAGATTTGAACTTAGGACCTCCCACTTAGGACCTCCCGTTTCTAGGCCTGGCTCCCAATCCACTGAGCTACCCAGCTGCCCTTCCTGTAAAATTTTAATCATAATGACTCTTGCCCTAGAAGAGGACAAGCAATTTCTTAGGGCCTGTGGTAGTGTTTCGTCTCTTCCTCTCAAAATTAGCATATTATGGTAAAGGGGAGCACTTGGAAAACCCAGCTTAGTTTGGCAGGGATTTAGAAGTTTTTGTGAGAGCTGAGCTAATGATGATATGAAGTTATCCCTGTCTGAACATCTTTTGTGTGGATTCTGATTTGCTGAGGCTCAGCTCCTCAAACTTAATTCAAGAATTAAACACATCTTGAAGTTATTTAAATTCTTATGTATCTTTTGGGGTGCCAGGTGCAGTCTGTTTTTGAATCCTGGAAAAAAGGCTTTCATTTCTTGGAAATGTTTTAAGATTGTGATCTTCCAACTTCCACCTTAAAAGAGTAAGTTTTTTAAATTGTCTGGAAATATGGGTTGGATTCCTTAAGTATTAATTTTGTTATTGACCAGTTTGCCAAGAATTTAGATTCTTTGGGAAACTATTTTTTTTATAAAAGTTCCTGCTTGATGTTTTCTACAAATCCATTCCACCTCTGATTTTGTGTGACCACAAAACATTGGCCTTTTTTCTATAGAAGATAATTCCGTGTAGAAAAAAATGAAAGATCCAGTACTTCTAGTACTCATGCATCTCCTGGGGTAGAGAACTGCTAATGGGGACACAATTATCTGAGAAGAGACAGACAAAAGGATTTTCTATAGTACCCTGTCCCTTCTTTAGGGAGTGTCTCTTACTCCCTACCTTTCCAGTCCCCTTCTCCTATCTCCTCTCAACTCCTTACCCTTCTCTTTTGCAGACTGAAATCCCATCTCCTTTTACCAGGTAAACAATAGGAATCAACCATTTCCCCTTTTTTTTTCTTTTCATATAGATTGTAACATAAACAGGAAATAATTTCCTTAGTGTTTTCCCAACAATTGTACTTGTCTTTCTTTCTGAGGTATTTGTAAATCAGCCTCATTTACTTGCCTATTTTTGAGTGGTCAGGCAGGCATCCCTTAATGTCTCTTTCCTCTACATGCTTATAGGATTGCATTGAATAATTAACTGGCAACTAGCTGTTTGCTAGTTGACATAATAAAAGATCAAGAAAGCTATGATCATACATACTTTACAGAATACTTTAAAGGGGAAGATTCTGTTATATTCCTGGGGTACACTAGATAACATTAAAACATGTGAGAGCAGATCCTGTTTTCTCATCTATAGAATGAAAAATAATGCCTGGTACTCATCTACCTATTTTAATAGTGTTATTTTGAAGAAAATGCAATGTGGTATGTTAACAAAAAAGGGTCCTTGTGGCTATATATGAAAAGTGCTTTTGTTCTAGAGTAGAAGATTTTGTCCTTTTTTGGCAGTCTGAGGCCAGTGGTCTCAGAAAAATGTTTCCAAATACATGGGATTACAAAGGAATCCAATTCTTTTAAAAGTGGTCAAGCTATAAAAGAGCAAGTTCACAACCTAATGTTTTTGAATCCCTGTACTAGAGGTTGATGGGTTGGTGAGAGCTGAGCTGGTGATGATAAGTTATCCCTGTCTGAAAAAGAAAAATGTGGAAAAACTTCCTGAAGCTTGACTTGCTTTTAAAATACTGTGTTTAAAGAGAATGCAATATTACCTGTTTGGGAGTTACCATATATAAGTGTTTTTATTGTCTTAATTTTTTTGTAGGGTGCAGTCTCTGCCCGAGCTGATAAAGAACAGAAACATGTGGTTTGAGGATTCTTTTTACTCCTGTAGTTGGAAGACTTTAGAACATCACTGATAGTAGAAACATATTTTATACTAGAGACAAGTAGAAAATTTGTTTCTACCCCGAAGCAGGTAAACATTGTTGGAAAATATTGAAACTTGGTGCTCTACTGATAATTAGTAAGGCCCTTTTGTGTATTAGTGAATTTTTGTAGTACATTGGACCAGGTTTTTACCTCAAAGGTACTTTAAACTTAAGAGTAGCTAAATGTTTTGTTCCCAAGAAGCTCCAAAAGCCAATGATGTTTTGTTATCCCTGTCTGAAAACTTAACTGAGGGAAAGCAAATCACTTCTGAGGCTTGGTGCAACAATGGTCTATTTACATGTAAACTATGAAATTTACCTTTTTGAAATCAGCACTTTGACATTCAACAGCTGGGTGATGGTACACCTATGCCAGTTATTAAGCTATTTGGCTTAGGGTCCTTTTTAAATAGCACTATTTGCAGATGGTGGTCTTTCAGACACCTTCCTTAGAATTGTAGGGGAGAGCAAGGCTATTGTGGGGTGGGGGTGGGGTTTGAGAGCTTCCTGACTTTTCTACATTGAAATGCCTATCTTGAACTTGGATACAGAATGACTGCCTTTCTTTCCTACTGAAACAAAAGAGTGTGTGTGAGCATTTTATAGTGCATACATTTTTGGCATGTTCATTTATGGATTATGGTTTTGTGGACAGGAGAGCTGGCCCTTTTAATTTACAGGCTGAAGTAAAACTGAAATGACAGGTTGGTAACTGGAAGAGAATAAAATTGCTTCATTTGGTTAGGTGAAAGGTTCAGTGATGGTTGAGAACTGACCAAAGTGATTATGAAGATAATAGCTCTTAGTGAAAATAGTTAAGGGAAAGCCCTTTAATATGGGATGAGCTTAAGAAAGTGATATAACAGTTCTATATTCCCTGTTTAAAAAAGGCAAGCTATAAGCAATTTTGGGACTTTTCTCAGTTTTAATCACATCGATATTGTGTGTGTGTATCAGTTTATAAACCAATATGACTGAGGTGATGTTTATTATAAAGTTTATCCTATTTAAGAGGGTGCAGCATAGGGAAGGACATTGGAATCGAACTCATAAAAGTCTGCCAGTTTGAGCCTCTTTTTGCATTAGGTGAGCTATCTTTCTGATACAGTGACTTGTCCAAGGTTACATAATTATGAGATGGTAGGGCCAGAGCTCAAACTTTGATCTTATGAAGTTCAGTACTGCTTTATACCCTGTAATCTACTTGGAGGGTCATGCCCTATCCAAAGTATAAGCCTTTGCTTCTCTATGTACCCTTATAGATACTATGTATGGAACCATCCTGCTGTTAACCTGAGCAGTGGTTAGGAACTTTCACAACTAATTTTTTGTGGTGACAGTTTAATTGGCTCCTACTTGACATGTCTTTTTTTTTCCTTTGACAGGCGTTATCTACTATTGAAGCTGTGTGTGGCCAACAGTCATTAGATTTGTATATACTCTGCAAGATATATGTGTATATATACTTAAAAAAAAAATAAAATGACTTGAAAACATCTTTCATAATTAGCACTATTAAGTGAATGCCTAAAGCTTTTTTATCTAAACACATCTTTTACCAACAGTGAAATGAGCGATATTAACGTTGTTCAGAAAGCTTAATAAGATTTGTAACTGTAGACCTTTTAGGTTAGCCTGAAAAGCTGTTAGGTTCATCGTAGCCTTTTAAATGTGCTTCTTAGGTGCCAGTTTTTGGAAGTCTTACAGGTCTGCCTTCCAAATGAATGAAGTCTGCTCTATTCAACAGGATTGGTAGGCAATTAGTTATCCTAATTGACCATCCTTCAAATTCAGTTGAGAAACTTAAAAGGGTTCTTAGGTCCTAGTTGTAATTTCCACACTCTGAACTTCCACCCTCATATCCCTTCTTTTAACAGCTTCTCTACCTTCTAACACCATAGTAAAAAAGACAAAAGAAAAAGGTCATTTAATTATGTAATTATACAGAGTTGGAAAATGTTTCAAATTACATTCAATTATCCACCCATTCATCAGGTGGGAGTGCCTCCCCTCCCCTCCCTATTGGACAGAAAATTAAGTTGCAGGAATTGATCTTGTTCTCAGAGACCTGCTGTTATCTTACTGAATGGTTCTTGAATTGTTCTTGTGATACTGCTTTTCCGTTGTCTCTGGGTAGAGTTTCACGTTTTGTGTTTAAGAAATTTTTTTGGCGATTTTTGCACTATTATAGGGTATTGAGGGGGGTAAAGAGGGTGTGATTGAAATTTTGTTTTGTGATTTCCAAATTAATGTGATGCCTGCTCCCTGCTGCAAAAAGCAGGAGTCTGGGGAGAGATATCAGCAACGAGCCACTGTGGCCCCTAACCCTGGTTTCATGTTATATATTTTTCATCTCCATTGTAGGGCTGAGCATTTTTAGTTTCAAGATAATGCTTCTGGAAATCATCTGTTAATTCTTAACCAAGGGCAGGGCCTTCAGTCTCAGAACTTGGAAGTGACTTCATAAAGAAATGCTGAGTTTGGCTGTATAATTATGACTTGGCTTGGTTTTGCTTTGCTTTGGATTCAGCGCTGATATAGATGCATGATGCCTGCCTTGTGCAAATTCCTCCATAGGATGGCTTCCAGGGGCATGTCGTGATTGATGTAAAACACCACAGGCTGCTTCTTGTGCTCATAATAATGATCAGAAAAATTCAAGTAATTGCTCGTGATAAACCCGTAAGCGCTGACCTGCATAAGAAGAGTTAAATTAGTTCATGGCATTTATTCCCACTAAATATTAATTCTGTGAAAGAAAGGAAGATAAGAGTCCCTGGCTTAAAAAAAGAATTTATTTAAAGAAAATGTAATCTTAATTTCTGAAGGAAGACAGCACATACATAGGAATAGATGCAGAATATATATAGAATACAATATATAGTAGATGCTGAATGTATATGATACGATAATTTTAAAAGTTTTGTACCCTATAATAGCTGGGATGGGAAGGCAGGGTGTATAAGCAGTTGGAGTAAAGCTTCATGAAGGTGCTTCAACTGGGCAAAAGGGAAACGGGATGTCCAAGAGGCAAGGACGAGTAAATTTCATTCCAGGTCTGAAGGGTAAGGCAGTGCAGCTGTCTGAATTGGGGAGATGCAAGATCCTTGCATAAGTATGAGTAGCCAAATGTATATTTCGTCATAGATAGGGAACTGTTTGGGGTGGGGGGAATGGCAACAATGCAGAAAATTGGTTAGAGATGGGGTTAGATGTGGCAGAGGCCAAATTGAATACTTTTAGATCAGAGAAAAGGGATAAAGGTCTGGGGTGGTGGCTATGTGCAGAAGTTTTTAGAATGCTGGACCTAGAGTCAGGAAAATGAGTTACTGAATTCAAATCTGGCCTTAAGACAGCTATGTGACCTTTGACAAAGTTACTTAACCCAGTTTGCCTCATTTTGATGAGCTGGAGAAGGAATGGCAAACCACTAGTAGGATTTTTGCCAAGAAAACTCCAAATGGAGTCATGAAGACCTGGACACAAGACAACTGAAAAGCAGCAATGGATGACAGGTTGGGAACCTGAATGGAAGTACATTGATTCCCAAAAACAATAGGGAAGTTTGGAAAAGGACTGGAATTCTGTTTTAGGTATAATTGAGTTTAAAATGTCCAATAGGCAATTCAAGAGAGGGGTGAGGATTACATTGAGGTAATTGAGGCTGTGTGAGCTGATTTGTTTGGGAGTGTTAAAGAGAAATAAGCTCCAGGCCAAAGCTTTGGGATACACTTAGAACTGACTTAACAAAGATGATATACAACCGAAAGGAGTGGTCAGACAGAACCAGGAGAGAGTATCTATGAAGGTTAACAGTGTCATTTGTGGTAGAGAGGTCAAGAAAGGTAGTAAGGATGAAGTCATTAGATTGGCAGTCATGAACTATTTGTAATTTTGGAAAGAAATTTCAGTTAGGAGGTTCCAAGCCAGACTTGTAGTGGTTGAGAAAGTAAGAATTAAACTTGGTCATGATTGTAGACAGCAGGAAAGGATCCAGTAGATAAGGAGAGATTGAATGTCAAGAAGGGGCAATTATGGTGGGGATGACTAAATAAAATTCATCAGAGAGGTTATAATTATTGTAACAGCTAGTGTAGGAGGGGGATTTGAACCCAGGTCTACCATACCTTCCTTTGAGTATTGTGTAATAAGTGATATGCTAATATACAAATAAACAGATGACACCTGAGAATGGGATACAAGTTGGGGTGGACCTGTTCTCAGCTGTCTATTAAGAAATAACAATAGCTGTAGCATGAGGCTTTGGACCCTGAAGCTTTAGTATTGACAAGGCCCCCTTTAAAAAAAAAATGATTTGAAGATAGTTATTGGGGCAGCTGGGTAGCTCAGTGGATTGAGAGCCAGGCCTAGAGACGGGAGGTCCTAGGTTCAAATCTGGCCTCAGATACTTCCCAGCTTGTGTGATCCTGGGCAAGTCACTTGACCCCCATTGCCCACCCTTACCACTCTTCCACCTAGGAACCAATACCCAGAAGTTAAGGGTTGAAAAAAAAAAGGAAAGAAAAAAAAAAAAGATAGTTATTGCTTTACAGCCATATATGTCCTGAAATAGTGGGAATAAGACTAGGTTCACTAGTGGTTGTAGTCTAAGCATAGCTTAGCTTCATTAGTAAGAGGTGGTATTTCTTACCTGGTCACAGGTATGCAAAGCTGTCAGCAACATAAGAGCCCCAGTAGTAGGTATATAGAGGTGCCCCCTCTTTGTTTGGATGATTTTGGATTTCAGAAAACTGAAGGCAAAAAGATTTCACATAAAAGGTTCAGTCCATTTCATAGGCCCCTGACAGTTAAACTCTGGCTATGTATATTTTTTTGTGACAATTAGCACAACAAATAGATTAGGAAATTGTTCTTCAAAGTCTTCTGGAATGAAAACTTTTTAGTTATATCCTCATGGGAATCCAAATACAAATATTGTGAAGTGAAACAAAAACTTAGCAGTTGGAAGGATGGGGTAATAGAGGGAACACTGGCAGCCCAACTCATGCTTGTACCCCCTCCTCAATGTTAATGGCAATAATTAGAAGCTGCTGCTATATAACTCAGCTCAATCCAATCACTTCCTCTACTTTCCTCTCTCTTTGCCATTACTCCACAGCTAAGAGATTCCCATAACCCATTATTAACAGGTTTGAGCCCAACTCTAAAATTATCCTTTGCTGCCAGACCAGGAGAGATCAGATGGCACATGGTCCAGCAGAAAAAGTATTAGCTCTGGACTTAGAATATTTAGATTCAGATCTCTTCTGATCACCTGGATGATCTGAGCTCTCATGATCTGCAAAAGGATTGGACTAAAATGGCTTCTGAGATCCCTTCCTGATCCAACTGATCATTTATGAAAGGAACAGGTGACTGTTCTCTTAAGCCTCAAAACTTGCAGATGGTGAGGCCTATTGTCAATGAGAATATTAACTAAGGACAGGAGAGGAATCGGATACAGAAAGTATAGGGATGGGGCAGGGGGATGCTAGGGCCTGGGTGAAGTGACTATCCAGTGGTGAAAGAAAGTATTGAGAGAGATGGAGGCAAAGGTCAGGGAGTGGATTTGAGCATTGAAAAGAGCCAAGGCTCTGGCCACCCTCCATACCTCTCTTTCAGGTAGTTGATGAAATCTGGATGTAACAGCTTGAATTTACTTGCAGCGGCTTCTGGTCCAAAATAGGCCTGTGGTCTAGGAGTTCAATCACGAAAGAAATGTACAGCACGATTATAATCAAAATGAGGTGGAGACGATGATGTTAGAGGGGCAAGGCTAGTTTGACGACGACGAAGATGACTTCGGGGATGAGGATGAGTTCGAGAGAAAGGAGTATAGAATGTCGCAGGTATTATGGTAGGAGCTTGATAGGGTTTTGTTAAAGTGAAGCAGTCCAAAGGAGGCTGGTGAGTTAGAGAAGAAGGAGGTGTGAACAGACCATGAGAGGGGGGATAACTGAGATTTAGAGGCGGGAGACGAGGAGGGGCCGGAAAAATCGGATAATACAGAGATTCTGGAGTTTTGGTTTTCGAAGGCGTGCAAGGAAAGTTACAGGGAAAGCAAGGATTGTAAGGGATAGGAATAGTAGGTGGCTGGAAATAGGGGTTTGGGTTCAGGAGCTGGGAGACGTAGGGAGCAATATGAGAAGGAACAAGAGGTGAGCGAGTCCGAGTAGGCCATACTACAGAGGGAGCAGCAGTAGCAGCAGCAGCAGCAGCGAGACTGGCTTGGGAGGATTGAGAAGGAGATTTGGAAGGAGGTGGAGTGGGAGTCTGAGAGAGACCCCGGGAGGAAGGGCGAGTTTGGAAGGGAGATTGGCTCAAAGGTGGGGTGAGGGTTTGGGAAGGAGCTCGTGAGGTAGGTTGGGAGGGAGAAAGGGGTACTACACCAGGAGTTTGGGATGGAACTCTAGAAGAAGGTGTAGAAGGAGAAATAGGGGGAGTTTGGTTTGGGGTTCGGGTATGGCTAGATCCTCTAGGTGTTGCATGAGGTTGGTTTGGTGAAAAGTGACCCGAACGGGATTGGGAGGGGGATTGGGTAGGGGAAGGATTGGGGGATTGGGAGGGGGAGTTCATTGGTGTTGGGGAGGCTTCTATCTATCTTATTAAACCTTGCCTTTGAGTGAACCTTTCTTAGGAGCCCAAACCCCTCCCGGGTCACAAAAGTCATTGTTATCACTGTCACCATCATCAAGTAATTATTGAGTGCTTACAGAGTCCAGGGCACTGGCCCAAGCTTGTGAGGGGTTAAGAGGAAGGCCAACTCCCAAATCTCCCTCCTTTTTTGTAGGAGGTGAGTATAAATGATTAGGGTTTAGAATTTTTAATTTTAATCAATTATTTATTTACTTTTGTATTGGTGTGGGGCTATGAAAGTTTAGATAGTTATTAGGGGAAACCCTGAAGAGCAAGGAAATTATTTCAAGCATTTGGAACTTAATGGGAGAAAACTCAGTTGGGAGCAAAGAAGCTGTGCTTAATCTAGAAAGAGGAGAAGAGGTGGAGAGGTTCAAATGAAGACACAGGAAAACAAACATTTTCTTAGTCTTTCCTGTATTTCACAGAAGGCGTGAGCAGTAAGCAGTCTGCTCTCCTGGTTATTATAAAAAAATTCCTGTTAGGTAAGAGAGACATAGCCTGTGTGTGTATAGCTATGTAGGCAGCTAAGTTAGTTTCCGAGAGATCCTTCAGAAAAAGGAATAAATTCCTACCTGGTCTATTCAAAACTGAACCTTGCTAACCATCACTTGAGTAGCTCTTGGCCATTCCTATAGGTTCACAATTAGAAAGGATCATTGGTTACCAGAAGAAACATGGCAATAGTTCCTCAGCAGGAATGTTACTTGCACTTTTCCAAAGTGGGGTATGTCACAGGAATGAAGAGTGTAAGTTCTTAAACTCTTGCCTTGGGAATTTGCCAACCCTGCTTGGAGAAACCCTAATGGTGACTCCATTCCCTGAGCTCTACCCGGATCCCTTGGGTATTAGGATATTTGTGAGGCAGATTATGCTATATAATATTACTATTCCAGCTTTCTGGCCCCTCCTTTTCCTGGATCCTGCACCCTATCACTTCCCCAATCCCATTTAGTCTACTTACTGATCTCCTTTGTCACGGCCTTCAGGGACAGGCATACCTAGAATGGCTGACCTTAGCATGAGATAGTCCCGGTCATTTGAGGGAATGAAGATATAGCGCAAGTCCTGCCAAAGTGATAGAAATACCTGAGCCAGAAATTTAGGTTGTATATCTAGCCCAGATAATACTCCCTTTTCAAACCTAGGATGGCCTACTAGAGAATGACTAACCATGTTGATGGGGACTAAGTACTTTTGATATATTTGATAATTGCCAGGGCCCAGAAAGAGGTACTGGATTGAGGAGCTAGGCTTGAAACTTGGCTGTACATTTGAGGACTCCCATTTGTAAGTTCCTCAAATGGCAAAAACAAAAACAAAAAATCTATTGGGAGATCCTAGGCCTGTAAGATAACCCACAAAGTACTGCACCCTTCCTCCCCACCCCAGCTAACCTTCATCTCCCATCTGTAATCTGAAGGAGAGGGTCTGACCCGAGGCATTAGGGAATCTCCTCCAAGCTTCTAGTTTTTATGCCAAGGGTTCTTAATTTTGTGTGTGTGTGTCATGGATCCTTTAACAGTCTCGTCAAATCCTATTTTTTCCTTTCTAAGTTTACACGCCCCCTGAAATAACCAATTGGCTGCAACCCTTCTCAGAGAGTTTAAAATGGATAAAATAAAATACATAAGATTACAACATGGAAGCCAAAAATTAATAAAAATAAAGATGTGATTTTTTTCTATGGACCTTCTGAAACGTATCTACATAGTAAGAACCCTTGTTCTGTGTTATGGGTCAAGAATCTCCTGTGAAGCTCAGGACTGGGGACTGAAGTCCATTGGTGCCTTTCATTTGTGCTAAGAGTTCTAGCTATACGGGTGTAACCTGTTGTCCAAACTTCAAGAGCCTGTGTTGTACAAATCAGAGTCTCAACTCCCATAGGGAACACCCACTTTGCCTTGGGGCACTGAAGTGAAGCCCAGTTTCCTGTAAGAAATCAGAGAGTTCTTCATTGTGTTCACAGTGAAACCATAGAATGAGGTCTTGGTGCCCACATCTTTCTCATAGCCTTTGATGACAGCCCCATTGACCCTAAAAGAAAAAGTTTCCAATTATACCAACTTCATTTCTCATTAGTCCCCAAAACAGATTCTTTACTCACTTTAAGTGACTCCCTTTTTATCTAAATTGTCCCACAGCTTTCTCTCTGCTGGTTAGTCCATTTCCCACCTCTCCTTCAAAATTAAGAAAATAGGGGACAGCTGGGTGGCTCAGAGGCTTGAGAGCCAAACCTAGAGACAGGAGGTCCTGGGTTCAAATCTGACCTCAGATGCTTCCTAGCTATGTGACCCTGAGCAAGTCACTTAAATCCCATTTCCTAGCCCTTACCACTCTCCTGCCTTGGAACCAATATACAGTTTTCATTATAAGGTGGGTTTAAAATTTTTTTAAGAAAATACTTCCTAATCCTGCTGCTTTTTATCCGTGTACTTTTGGTACTTAGACACCTATTTTTTATCCTATTATCATGTCTTGATACATAAATACTTCTATGAGCATGTTTTCTCTCTCCCATTGGATTGGGACATCCTCAAGGTTAAGCACTGTATTTTATCCTCATCTCTAAGAAAAGACTACAAGACACCAGGCAGGCACTCTATTCAGAGGACTTAATCTGCTCTCAACCCTTCTCCCCATGCTTCTCTTTTTTATCTGCCCTCCTTCACTTCATCCTCCATTCCCCTACTTTTCATTAGTCCTCTCTCCTGACCGGGCTCTCATATATACCTGAAAATGAAGTCATGGGAATCAATTTCTTGACCTTGACGGGACCCATTGAGGATGCCACCATTGCCCACAACAGCACATCGAATGCAACTCTTATGTTGTTTCATGGTGGGATCAAACAGGTGAGCACTGGTTGAGGTGTTCAGGAGTTTCAAGGTGGAAACTATAACTGTGAGATAGAAATCAGGTCGCTGGGAAGGAGGCATGCTACAAGCTCATCATTCTCCCTCAGCCCTTTTCCCCAAAGAAAAATTAGCAAAGACATGAGATAGGAACAATGGACCATTTAGTTTGGGGCCTGGGGGTGGGGAAAAAGGCAGAGTTAGACTTGGAAGGGAAGATATTAGGATAACTTGTATCTTGATTCCTCATCACCTTTTAAGAATCCAAAATGGAAACATAGAGGTGGCTCAGCGGATAGAGAGACAGGCCTGTAGTCAGAAAGACGTGGCTTCAGACACTTCCTATAGCTGTGTGACCCTGGGCAAGTCTTTTAACCCCAGTCACCTAGTCCTTACCACTCTTCTGCCTTGGAAATGATACTTAATATCGATTCTAAGACAAAAGGTAAAGGGTTAAAAAAATTTTTTTTAAAGAATCCAGAATGGCCAGGATCTAGGGGTCCTTTGCTAGATAGACATAAGTAAAGCACATATATTGTAGGAAAATATAAACTTGCAAAATGACAATAATGACAATTTTTAACAATAAAGATCAGAAATGAGGACCCCTTGCCATACTTTGCTTCATTGCCACTGCCTGTGTTCCTCTATTCAAATTAATAGATTAGTCTAAAGGGCAAAGGGGTTGTTTCTTCTCAGTGGTATTCAGGGAAAACTTGCATTTCTTGGATTTTCCAAGAGGAACAGGAGAACAGCCACAATCCAAAGCCCAGAAAGGAGATTTGCTCTATTTGATCTTTCAAAAATTGCTCCATCCAAACCCCAGCATCTCTGGTCACCCTTTTCTCCCACACTAATTACCCATGATGGGGGTAAGTGAAAGAGAGAGACAAAAGGGATATGGATTGGGGTGAGCTCTATCAGGTAGGACCTTAGACTAAGAGTTATGAAAATTATGGTAGCAAGAATAATAAGCAAGGAAAGTTTGAGGTCACTGGGATGCTTGCCTTTTGTGTAGGAAAAAACAAGATACTCCATTATAACAGCTCAAACCTTTTCCTAGGAATAGGCCTCCAGGTTCCTCAACTTTCCCAGAGCTTGCCCAAGGGCAGAGGGGTAGGAGAACCCTGGCTCTAGCAAGAGTTCTTTGAAAGACCCAGAATAATTCTAAGGGACTTAGGACAAAGAATGCTATCTACCTCCAGAAAAAGAACTTTTGGAGTCAGATTGCAGATGAAAATACACAATTTTTCAATTGTTTATTTGGGTTTATGTTTGGGGGTTTTGGTTTTATAAGATTATTCACTTTCAGAAATGAACAATATGGAAAAGAAAAGAGTCCTTTGTTGAACTCAGGGATGAATGGGTATGCCAAGGAAAGGAATACTCAGCAAGTGTCTGAATTTTGGGATAGAGGACTGTGGCTCTCTAGGGATGTGTCTTAGCTTTTGGATGAGAAGGAAGTAGATGAGAGGAATCCTACTAAGAGAACTGGGGATGAGGTGAGAGATGAATGGAAGCAAATGGAAGGTCTGGGGACAGCAACAGAATTACCTTCATAGGAAAGCCCCTGCCAGCCATAGGGAGGATTCCGTTGATCCAGTTGGTTCCAGAGCTCCCTGGAGAAAAGCCTGTCCCATAGCAGCACTGGGACACTGAAGTTAAATTTATTCTTGAAATGATTGTGCTTTTGAACAGTATGGGCCAGTGAGAGATTGCAGAGCTAGTGTTGTAGGAGAGAAAGTGACATAGCTCAAAATGTGGGCCAATACTAAGAATGGGACAAGCCCAGTAGAGAACCAGGTAACCCTGTCTAGGGAAAAGGGAGAAGGGAATAGAAAAATAACCATTCTCTCCACCTAAGGCACTGCTAATCACATGGTTTTAGAGACAATTCAAGCTTATGTGGCTATGCTAAGATTTTACGTGCCATTGGGAATGACAACTTCCAGCACTCCTAGGAAATTCGATGTGGCATGTTAACTTGGGAGCTGGAACACTTGAAATTGGCCTACCCCAACAGACTTGGACAACTCAGTATCATTTCCTGATAGTGTCTAGAGTTGGACTTAGAATACAAGGGCACTCAGACTATAGAGTCGCCTACCTAGGGACAGATAGCAAGTGACTAAACATAGGGCAATCTCTGGGTCAGTACCCATTATTGGAATGCTTACTTAGTATGCCTACTGTTTTCTTAGCACTGTGCCAGGTGCCAGAGGGGGCATGACTACAAGGCAAGGAAATTTCCGTAATTTGTATTATCTCACTAGGGCCATCTTCTAGGGCCATCCTCTAAACCTATTTTTTCCACCTTTTCATGTAACCTAAGATCATTACACTCCAACCAAAGGGTTAACCATAATACCTTTCTTTCCCAAAGGTTGTGTTCTTCAAGGTTGGTGGTATGATTGGTAACTGATATTGTCCTGTGGGAGAAAACAGAAATCTGTCAGATAAAGGATCCATATTCCTGTCTCTGTGCAATGTGGTCTAATGGATAAAATACTGGACCAGGCTAGAGTCAGTAAGCCCTGAATTTATCATCTTGCCTCAAGACATTAAACAAGTCATTTAACTTCTACCTGCCTCAACTTCTTCATCTGTAAATGGGCATAATCATAACTCTCAGGGTTGTTGCAAACATAAAATAAGATAATGTGTGAAATGCTTGGCCAAATTTAAAGCATTATATGAATGAATAATTTAATTAGTATTAAATATTTAAAGTCAATGCTAATTATTACATTATATATAGTTGTAATTATATGGTATTTGGAGGTATTATATTGTTGTTTAATGTGACATTATCTTATTATTAATCCTCTTTATTTATTTAAGCTCTCAGATACTATACAGTCTCTTTTCTCGTTCTGGCATAGATCATTTAGGTTACAGGAGAAAAGCAAGCCTCTGATTATTTTGTATAAAACATTTATTGTAAACTTAATAATGTTCTGAACAAATCCAGTTAAAGAAACAAATAGAATGTAGTATTGAACAATATTCTTATGTACATAAAAACACAGAAGCCAAAATATTTAAAATTCAGTTTAAAGTAATGCATTGATGAATCTGTAGCCTCATCTATGTAGGCAGTTTCTCCACTCATTAGATTTACTCCATATCTGGCCAGAAATCTGTCAAATACAGAGATGACAGATTCCCAGCCAGAGCTGAAGTATACCTAACTAAGGTGGAGAGGAATATAATTGCTGGGTATCTTGCAAATAGAACAAAAAGGACTTTAAACTAAAAAGGATGGGATACATGACTTAGATATTCAGGGTAACATCATAAATTAGAGGAGTAAGGAAGAAATTGCTTTTCAGATCAATGCATAAGGGAAGAATCCATGACCAAATAAGGGAAGATCAGAAAATAAAATGGACAATTTCGATTATATAAAATCAAGAAGAACAAAACCAATGTAGTTAAAATTATAAAAGAAATAGGAAACTGGGGCAGGTTGGGAATTTGTAGCAAATTCTCTGAGAAAGATTTCTTTGTTTCTCTGATAAAGGTCATATCTAAGATATATAGGGAAATTTATAAGAATAAGAGCCTTTCTCCAATAGATTTCAAGTCAAAGTCATGATCAAGGAATATAAAAAGCACTTCTCAAAGAAGGAAATCCAAGATGTCAACAAGCATAGAAAAAATGCTCCAAATTGCTAATAATTAGAGAAATACAAATTAAAGTAACTAAGATTCTATCTTGTTCCCATCAGATTGACAAAATGACCAGAAAAAAAAAAGAAAAATGACAATTGTTAGAGGGGCTACAGGAAAAGAAGATATTCTGTACTTCCTCCAATTTAGAAATTATTTTTAATTTAATTTTTTAATTTTAATTTTTTAAAATAAACCCTTACCTTTTGTCTTAGAATCAATACTGTGTTTTGGTAACAAGACAGAAGAGTGGTAAGGACTAGGCAATGCAAGTTAAGTGATTTGCCCAGGGTTACACAGGGAGGAAGTGGCCGAGGCCAGATTTGAGGCCTGGCTCTCAAACTACTTAGCCATCTAGCTGCACTAATTTTTTATATTCTTTAACATTTTTTTTTTGAGTTCCAAATTCTCTCCTTTCCTCTAGACCAGTAATGGTGAACCTTTAAGAGACCAAGTGACCAGACTGAAACCCTTGCATATAAGCTGCCCCTTTACTCCTGACAGTGGAGGGAGGAAGTGCTCCCATTGGACTGCTGGGCAGAGGGGTGGGTGATGAGAGAAATGTCCTCAGGCATGATGGAGAGGGGGAGGGGAGCAGCCCACTCTGGCATGTGTGCCATAGGTTTGCCAACACGGTACTAGCCCCTCTGCTCCCCAATGAGAAGGAAAGAAATAAAATATCAATTACACACGTGAAATCATGTAAAACATATTTCCATATTAGCTAAATAGGTATATTGTTTGATGAAGCTGTGAATGTCCAGCCATTCTGGAGAGCAATTTGGAATCATGCCCCCAGTCATCAAGTTTTTACATACCCTTTAACTCAGTGATAACTATTACTTGGTCTTTATCTCAGAGCAAAGAAAGAGGAAAAGAACCTGTTAAATAAAAAAATATTTATATTAGTTCTTTTTGCAATGGCAAAGAACTAAAAACTAAGAGAGTAACCATCAGTTGAGAAATGGTTAAAGTAATTTTGGCATAAAGGATAACTAGGTGGTGAAGTGAATCAGAGCACTTCACCTGGAGTGAGGAAGACCTGTGTCCAAGACCAACCTGAGACACTTAACTAGCTGTATGAGCCTGGGCTCGTCACTTATCCTCTGACTGCCTCAGTTTCTTCATCTATAAAATGGGAATCATAATAGCACCTACCTCACATGGTTTTTGTAAGGATCAGTTGAAATAACTGTAAAACACTGAGTACAGTGTCTGGTGCACAATTGGTATTTAGTAAATGCTTCTGTTCTTGTGTCTTTTTAATATTCCTTTGGAAAGCTAATGGATATAAATTGGTTAAATGATATTGAGGGGAAGAGGGAGTCACTCAGTTGAACTCTCCTAATATTCCCCTCTAAACAACTTTCAGATAGCTCCTGAAATCAAATTATGGGGTAGCAGAGCCAACAAAAAGTCAGAGTGAGACCAAGACAGTTTGAGAGATCAGCAAGAGAAGTCCATGACACTGGGATTGGTGCTGGCCCAGAGCATATGTAGTGACAGCAATAGCTTTTGGGCCCCGGAGGTGATTGCAAAAGTGCCAGCATATTTCATATTTCACTTTATTTCTTTTCTTTTGTTTGAGTTTTATTTCACAAAATGACTAATATGGAAAGATGCTTTATATCATTATACATGTAAAATCTATATCAGATTGCTTGCTGTTTCAGGGAGGGGGCGATGTGAGAGAGGGAAGGTAAGAAATTGGCTCAAACTTTTTTTTTTTTTAAATGAAGGCTTAAAAAATTGTTATTGAGGGAAAACATTTAAAAAAAACAATAGCAACATCATAGAAAAGCCTGAAGTTTTGCACAGTACCTCCCCACCTCCAAGGAAACAAAGTCCAACTTTAATATAAAATTCAAAGTCAAGAAACAGGCTGTAAAAAATGAGCAAACAACAATAAAAAAAAAAAGGATGACCATAAAAACTCCTATAGTGTTTACTTTTCTTCTGCTTTGGAACTAGTACTTAGGAGCAGTACTAAGACTCTACCAATGTTATTTACAACAGATGCACAGAGTTAAAGCAAAAGCAAAAATAGACCTAATTTAAAGAGATAATTTTGCTAAAAGGTACCATAGACAATGAAGGTAATATATTAAAAAATTATATCTAGTTTCTCTTATAAAGGCCTCATTTCTCAAATATATAGATAATTGAGTCAAATTTATAAAAATAAGATCCACAGTTGATAACTGGTCAAAGAATGTGCATGGGTAGTTTTCAGATGAAGAAATCAAAGCTATCTGTAGTGATATCTTCTAAATCACTCTTGGTGAGAGAGATGTAAACTAAAACAACTCTGAAGTACCACCCCATACCTATCAGAGAGATTAATGTGACAGAAAAGGGAAATGACAAATGTTGGAGGGGATGGGGGAAAATTTGGACACTAATACACTTTTTTATTTTTTTTATTTTAAACCCTTAACTTCTATGTATTGACTTATAGGTGGAAGAGTGGTAAGGGTAGGCAATGGCGGTCAAGTGACTTGCCCAGGGTCACACAGCTGGGAAGTGTCTGAGGCCGGATTTGAACCTAGGACCTCCTGTCTCTAGGCCTGGCTCTCAATCCACTGAGCTACCTAGCTGCCCCACTAATACACTTTTGCAGGAGTTGTGAACTGATCCAAACATTCTGGAGGAAAATTTGGAACTATACATGCCCTTTAACCTAGCAATACCACTAGTAGGTCTGTATCCCAAAGAGTTTTTTTTTTTTTTTAAAGGAAAAGGTCTTAAGTGCACAAAAATATTTATAGCAGTTCTTTTCATGGGGGCAAAGAATTGGAAACTGAAGGACTGCCCATTATTTGAAGGATGGCTGAACAAGTTGTGGAATATGATTGTGATGGAGCACTATTGAATTATAAGAAATGATGAGCAAGATGCTTTAAGAAAAATCTGGAAAGACATGAAAAAAAAAAGTGAAGTGAGCAGAACCAGAACATTGTACACAGTAACAGCAATATTGTACAATGGTCAACTGTGAATGATTTATCTATTCTTAGCTATTCTCAGCAATACAAAGATCCAATAGTTCTGAAGGACTTACACTGAAAAATGTTCTCCATCTCCAGGGAAAGAACTGAGGGAGTCTGAATGCAGATTGAAGCATACTTATTTTTTTCATGTTATTTTTTGTTTTGTGTTTTCTTTTACAACTATTATTATGGAAATTCCATATTATGGAAATATGTTTTGCATGACTACACATGTATAACCTTTATCAAAATTTTTTCCTTTTCAATGAGGAGGAGGAGGAGGGAAATTTGAGGAGAGAATTTGAAACTCAAAATAAATGTTAAAAATTGTTTACGCATGTAATTGGGGAAAATATTTTTTAAAATATCAAATGCTAGAATGGATGAGGGAAAATAGGTACATTAATAAATTATTGGTAGAGTTGTGAACTGGTCTAACTATTCTAGATAATAATTCAAAATTATACCAAAGGGCTATAAAACTATGATACCCTTTTACCCAGCAATGCCCCTACTAGATATTTACCCCCAAAGAATATCCCTGCTATATATAAGGAGTCCAATTTGAGGTTCTTCCCACTAGGATGCCCTAGATCACTGATGGGCAAACTACAGCCTGGGGGACAGATGCAGACCCCTGAAATGTTCTATCCAGCTGAGCTACGTTATTGCTAATCTGAGGAATACAATGAGTAGGATACAATATAATATGGTAATCTCATCAGTTCCTACTGTCATCTATCTCCATATAGATCAATTTATCCAGACCTATGTCTTCTTCTCCCAACTTCAAGTCTCACTTCTATTAGACATCTCCCATAGGCACCTCAATCTCTTTCCCTCAAAACCCTTCCTTTTTTCTGAATTTCTCTATTATTGTCAAAGACGCTTCTTTCCTTCTAATCATGCAGCCTCGCAACCTAGGCATTAGCCTCAACTCCTCACTCTCTTAACACCACATTCCATATCTAATCTGTTCCAAATCCTGTTGGTTCTGCCTTTGCCCCATCACTTGCATATCTCCTGACATAATCATCCTGCAGCAAGAGAGGGTGCTATAGGATAATGGGGCTTAGAGGAGAGGATCTGAGACCTGGAAAGAGACGATAGAAAGTCCTGATGAAAAAGTATTTATTTGAGCTTTGTTTGCAATATGTTCTCCTTGACCCAAGAGTTCTGGAAATTAGCTATAATATTTCTGGGAGTTTTCACTTTGGTATTTCTTCCAGGAATCCACTTGATCAGTGGATTCTTTTAATTTTTATTTTTTCCCCTCTGGTTCTAGAATATTAGAATAGTTTTCCTTGATAATTTCCTGAAAGATAATGTCTAGACTCTTTTTTTGATCATGGCTCAAAGAGGGAAGAGCATACATACTCAATTGAGTATAGAAATCTATCTTCCTCTACAGGAAAGTCAGAGATGAAAGAAGGGAGGGATGATAGAAAGGAGGGAAAATTGGAAACAGTTATCAGAAGCAAAATACTTTTGAGGATGAACAGGATGAAAGGAGAGAAGAGAGTAGGATAAACAGGGGAAATAGTGTGGAGGGTAATACACAATAATAATGTTGAAAAAAAATTTTACAAGAAGTCTAATAAAAGCCTCATTCTTAAATATATAGAGAAAGAAGTCAAATGTGTAAGAATACAAGTCTTCCTCAATTGATAGTCAAAGGATATGAATAAGCAGTTTTCAAAGTAAAGCTATCAATAGACATATGAAAAAAATACTCAATCAGTATTAATTAGAGAAATGAAAATTAAAACAACTCTGAGCTACCACCCCACACATATCAGATTGGCTATTATGGTAGAAAAAGAAAATGACAAAAGTTGGAGGGGATATAGGAAGATTGAGACACTAATGCACTGTTATGAACCGATTCAACCATTCTGTAGAGCAGTTTGAATCTATGCCCAAAGGACTATAAAACCATGCATACTCTTTGACCTAGAAATACCACAACTAGATTTGTATCCCAAAGAGACAAAAAAACAAAAAGGAAAATGACCTGTATGTACAAAAATATATAGTAGGTCTTTTTGTGATGGCAAAGAACTGGAAAGTGAGGTTATATCCATTAATTAGAGAGTGGCAGAGTAAGTTGTGATATATGATTGTAATGGAATACCATTGTACTATAAGAAATGACAAGCAGGAAGATTTCAGAAAAACCTGAAAAGACATACATGAACTGATGCAGAGTGCAATAAGCAGAACAAAGAGAATAATGTACATAGTAACAGCAATATTGTACGATGAACAACTGTAAGAGACTTATTTTCAGCAATACAATGATCCAAGACAAAAGGGGAAAATGGAGAGAGGGAGAGAATTTGGACCCAAAATTAAAAAAAAATACTAACATGTCAAAAATTGTTTTTACATGTAATTGGGGTAAAATTTGGATAAAATATTATAAAAAAAATAGAAAAATTGGGGAAGAAGAATACACTGGGGAGGCAGAGGAAAGATGAGGAAAATTATCCCATAGTTGGAGTGTGTAAGTAGAAATCGGTACAATAAGGAGGAGTTGGGAGGCAGGAGACCCTTGAACCTCAAAAAAAAAAAATAACCATGTATAATGACATTAAAACTTGCAAACTGAAAGGTTTCAGTTATAACAAATCAGGAAGATATTAAAGATGCATTCAAAAGCTGACTCTAATGACAAAGTGTTCATGGATCAGACTTATAGATGCATTTCTAATATTTCACATGATTGATTTCTGAATCCTTAAGTTGGATGGGATTTAAATTTTGTGGAACTTAAAAATGAAACCTCTACTATTATCTGCAGCAATCTAAAGGCTAGCAAGAAATTTGTAAAGGTCCTTTGTAATGTCAAAGACCTACACTTAACATCTGAATAAGTTTGGGCTAGCGTTCCAGGAAGAAGGCTTGATTAAAGTCTGGAAGGACTTTCAAATGAGCTTCTTTCCTGGGCACCCTGCTGTACAATTGTGTTGTTATTTGTTCCTTTATCTTATAATTGGATGTCAATATTACGGAAATACTTCTGTTGTTTTACTTGTTTGATTGACATCCTGAAAACTCCTAATCCTGGAAACCTATAATAAATCAATGCAGCTTGCTCAGTCTCTCTCTCTCTGACCCTTTCTCCAGGAACTGGCTTGCTGACAGGACGCTGAAGATCTCTGTGTCTGGTGTGTTTGTCTTATCCGCGCCTTCGCTCCCTTAATCTTTAAACCTTTCGCCCATAATCTCCCAGTACTTGGCTTCCCTTCTAGGTGATAAAACCCACACAAGAACTTTTGGAGAGGCTGGGACTCTTCACAAACAAATATAGAAAAGCAGAAATATTAAATACATCTTTTATGAATTCATAAGTTAGGTATAATAGATTTCTGAGGGATGCTAAATGGGAATGTTCAATAAAAAGACCTTTGAAACAAGGTCTGAAAATTAATTGGAAACTAAATAATTTAATCCTGAACAATGGGTGGGTCAAAAGCCAACTCATGGGGTGTGGGGAAGGATCAATAATTTCACTAAAGACAATAATGGCAATGAGACAATAAACCAAAATTGTTAGGATTCATCCAAAAGCAGTTCTAAGGGGAAAATGTATATTTTAAAATACTTTCATCATTAAAAAAGAAAGAGCAAAATAATGAATTATGAATGCAACTAAAAAAAAAAAAACACCCTAGAAAGCCAATAAAATTTAAAGCCCCAGTTAAACACCAAAATAGGAAACTTGATAACCAAAGAAGAGATTAACAAAATTGAAAACAAAGAAACTCACTGAATAAAAAAATAAATAAAACAAGAACCCTTTTTATAAAGAAAAAAACCCAACAAAATAGATAAACCAGTAACTTGATTAAAAGAAAAGGAAAACTAAATTATCAGCAAGGAAAAGGAAAAAAGGTGAATTCACAAGCAATGAAGAAATAAAAAAAATTATTAGAAACATCACTTATATGCCAATAAAACTGACAATCTAAATGAAATAGGTGAATAGTTAAAAATATATAAAATGGCTAGATTAATAGAAGACTAAATGGAGCATTTAAATAACCTTATCTTAATTAGAGAAATTGAACAAGTCATAAATGATCTCACTCCCCTACTTAAAAATAACCTCAAGGGGCTAGCTGGGGGGCTCAGTGGATTGAGAACTAGACCTGGACTCAGACACTTCCTAGCTGTGTGACCCTGGGCAAGTCATTTACCCCCATTGCCTAGCCCTTACCACTCTTCTGCCTTGGAACCAATACAGTATTGATTCTAAGATGGAAGGTAAGGGCTTAAAAAAACCCCACAAAACCTCAAAAAATAAAACACAGGACCAGATGGATTTACAAATGAATTTTAGCAAACATTTAAAGAACAATTAATTCTAATGTTGTATAAACTGTTTGAAAAAAATAGATCATACCAAATTCCTTCTGTGTTAAAAATATGTTGATACCTGAACCAAGGAGTTAAGAGAGGGAAAGAAAGCTATAGCTCAATAACCTAAATGATGTGCAAAAATTTTAAATAAAACATTAGCAAAGAGACTACATAAGAAAGAGAGCAACATAACACAAAGATTATATACTATGACTGTCACCAGGAATACAGAACTGGTTAATTGTTGGGAAAATTATCAATATAACTGATGATATTAATAACAAGAACAAAAACAATGATAGTTTTTGATGACATACACCATCCATTCCTGTCAAACTAAAAAGCACAGGAATCAATGTATCTTTTCTTAAAATGTTGTTGTTGTCTTGTCACACTCTTTGTGACCATTTTGGGGTTTTCTTGGCAGAGATTCTGAAGTGGATTTCCATTTCCTTCTTCAGTTTATTTTTGTTTTTTAAACTTTTACCTTCAATTTTAGAATCAGCACTAAGACTTGGTTGCAAGGCAGAAGAAGGTTGTAAGTGCTAGGCAATGGAAGTTAAATGACTTTCCCAGGATTATACAGCTAAGAAGTATCTGAGGCTAGATTTGAACCCAAGACCTCCCATCTCCAGGCCTGGCTCTCTATCCACTGAGCCACCTAGGTGCCCTCTCTTCAGTTCATTTTATGGATGAGGAACTGAGGAAAACAAGGTTAAGTGACCTGCCCAGGATCACAGAGGTATTAAATGTCTGAGACCAGATTTGAACTCAGCAAGGTGAGTCTTCCTGATTCCAAGCCCAGTGCTTGATTCACTGTGCTTCCTTAGCTGGATAAAAATGTATTATTTATATGAAATCCAAGATCCCGCATTATCCTTCATAGGGATAAATTAGAAGCCTTTGCAATAAGACTAGGGATAAAGTAGGGATGTCCATCATCACCATTACTATTTAATACAATACTAGAAAAGCTAGCAATAAGAAAAAACAACTGAGGGCAAAAGTATAGGCAATGAGAAAACTAAAATTATTACTTTCTGAAGACGATATAATGGTTTTCTTAGAGAATGCCAGAGAAAACTGAAACAATTAACATCTTCAGCAAAGTTGAAAGTTTTAAAATAAATTCACATAAGTCACTGATATTTCTGTATGCTACCAACAAAAGGAGGAAATGATATAAAAATTCCATTTACAATAACTACAGAAAATATAAAACACTTAAGAGTCTTCCTGCCAAGATACACTATAAAAGGGGGAAACTAAGTAGTTTTGTGGGTAGAGAGCCATATCACTTTTACTTAACTCTTGCTGCTCTTCTGCCTTGGTATTTATTCTAAGATGGAAGATAAGGGTTTTGAGTTTGTTTGTTTTTTTTTTAAAGATAATTGCCAAATGCTCTTTATACAAATAAAAACATCGAGATAATTGGAGAAATATCAATTGCTCATAAATAGGCTGAGTCAATATAATAAAAATAGCCAGCTTACCTATTCAATGCTTTACTGATCAAATTACAAGATTATAGGATGAAAAAAATGTAATAACATATCTATATGAACAAAAAGACAAGAATGTCAAAGGGATTAATGAAAAAATGAGAGGGAAGGGGTCTGCTGGATCAGATCTCAAAATATACTACAAAGTCATAATCATTAAAGCAATTTGGAACTGGTTAAGAAATGAAAAGGTGAGGGTGGGAAGCAGCTAGATGGCTCAGTGGACTGAGAGGGGAGGTTCCTGGGTTCAAATCTGGTCTTAGACACTTCCTATCTGTGTGACCCTAGGCAAGTCACTTAACTCCCATTGCCTAGCCCTTATAATCCTTTTCTTCCTTGGGCTGAAACTTTTTTTCTTTTTTTAGGAACTGAAACTGAATATTGATTCTAAGGTAAGGGGAGGGAGAGAGAGGGAAGAGAGAGAAAGAGAGAGAGAGACAGAGAGAGAGGGAGAGAGACAGAAACAGAGAGAGAGAGAGAGAGAGAGAGAATGAGACAGAGACAGAGATATCGAGAGAAACAGACAGAGAGGAGAGGTTGAGAGACAGAGAGAGTGAAAAAGAGAGAGGAAAAGCGAGATAGAGAAACCAAAAGAGAGAAAAACAAGCAAGAGAGAGTGAAAAAGAAAGTGAAAGAGAGAAGGTAAAAGAGAGAGATTAAGACAGAGAGGGAATAGTGAGAGAGATGGTAAGAGAGACAGGAGAGGTTGAGAGAGAGAGAAAGCAAAAAAGAGAGAAAGTGAAAGAGAGGGAAAGCAAAAGTGAGAGAGAGAGAGAGAGAGAGAGAGAGAGAGAAAGGGGAGGAGAGAGAGAGAGAGAGAGTGCAATTGCAAGTACAATTACTCAACTGCCTCAGAAAGATTTCTCCTGTTTATTATTTGACAAACTTTCTCCTCCCACCATACTGTTAGTTCATTTCAGTCCAGGGGAATATATAATTCAATGTTATGTAAGGGAGAGACTGACCGGTGAAAGCACAATCCTTAGTATATGCACAATATGTTTTGTGATGGAATTCACTTTTTTTAATATACTGAATTATTCTTATGAGTTCTAAATTAGAGGCTTCAGTCAGTTCCTTGACCTTGGTACACACTTCCTTTGTCCTTAGGAAATCCAAAGAATGTCCTCCCACCAGATAATGAAGTTCATCTTCATAAGCTCTTCCTTGCTTATGTGATACCTCACCATTCCCAAGGGATGGGGAGGAATTGAGAGTCTTTCTTTTTTATTCAAAGATATTTTATTTTCCTAGTTACATGTAATAACAATATTCAACCTACATCTTCCAAAGTAACAAGAACCAAACTGTCCCTCTCCCTCCCTTCTTTCCCCACTCTCAGAGATGGTAAGCAATTTGATAGGGATCTGGTCATTGTTGTAAGAAAATACTTATATAGAATCAAAACCCCAAAATAAAATTGTAAATAAATTAATGGGAAAGATAGTCTGCTTTGATCCTCATCCATCTGACTCCAACAGTTCTTCCTCTGGAGGTGGAGAGTATTCCCTGTCTTGAGTCCTTCAGAATTGTCTCAGATCATTGTATCATTGAGAATAGCCAAGTCTTTCACAGTCAATCATCATACAATATTGCTGTTATTGTGTACAATGAATGTTCTCCCTGTTCTGCTTATTTCACTCTGCGTCAGTTCCTACAAATCTTTCCAGCTTTTTCTGAAATCATCTTGCTCATCATTTCTTACAGCACAATAGCATTCTGTCACCAACATATACCACAATTCCCTGATGGATGGTCATCCCTTCAATTTCCAATTCTTTGCCACCACAAAAAGAGCTGCTACAAATATTTTTGTACAAGTAGGTCCTTTCCTCCTTTTTGTGATCTCTTTGCTATACAGACCCAGTAGTGGTATTACAAGATCAAAGGGTACACACAGTTTTATAGCCCTGGGCAGAGTTCCAAATTGCCAGGAGTTAGAGGTCTAGATAGACTACATCCTCATGAACCATTTACCGATTACAGATGTCGTGGGATGTCCAAGGCAAGGACTGAATAATGAGCTCCCAAATTGTATTTCTGGACACGGGTGAAGGAACTTCCTTGTCTTTGATTATCAAGAGAACTACTGACCTATTAATTTAAGAGTTAAATGCTAGCCTAATTGATAAATTGGTATCCTTACCTACTATATTATATTTATATTTATTATAATCAGATTATTATCTATATTATAATTACATTATAATATAAATAATTATAATAGCAGGCCAGACATATACAAATCTTGAAAATAATATATAAGTGCTCAAAAACCACACTTATGAGCAATGTGCTCATTTACCAGCCATGCTCTTGAGTTCAAATCAAGACTGAAACCTTGTAAAATTCCAACCCTTCCCCAAAGAAGATTAACTGGCTTTCTTTCTTTCTTTCTTTTTTTTTTAATAACCCTTACCTTTCATCTTAAAATCAATACTGTGCATTAGTTCTAAGGCAGAAGAGTGGTAAGGGCTAGGCAATGGGGGTCAAGTGACTTGCCCAGGGTCACACAGCTGGGAAGTGTCTGAGGCCAGATTTGAACCCAGGACTTTCTGTCTCTAGGCCTGGCTCTCAATCCACTGAGCTACCCAGCTGCCCCCTAACTAGCTTTCTATTGCCTATAAGCATATGAATCAGTTAAGGTTTACTAGCTGGAGGTCCAATGAACTCAGGATCTGGGTGTAAACTTCACCTTTGTCTTTATGATGTGGCTCTAGTACCTCGTAATGTCCATTTGTCTGTCAGAATCTCCCTTCCCCCTTCTTCTTGTGATCTCAATAAAAATCAGTATATGGGGCTAAGAGGAAGCTCTTAACCACCACCAGAGCTAACTCCCCTGTCAGACTTGGGCCGTGCTGGAACCCTCTGTGTCTGTGGGTCTTTCTTCTCGTCTTATGCTCTCCCTTCCTTAAACTTTAACCCTTCAGCCCATATCCACTCAGTCCCCAGTTCACCTTTTCAACTGTTCTATCCACGAGGAACTTTAGTGAAGTCGGTGGACGGCTCCGTATGACATCTGTCTGGTATTAATGTTTGCCTACTGAATGGTGATATTTTCCTTTTAACTGGCTGCTGGAAATGAAGGGGCAAATGAAAGACACAAACAGAAGAAAGTATTCCCTGGCAGCTTTAGAGTGAGGCAGAAAGAAGGCTGCCATACCAGCTTTTACTTTATTTCCTTCGTGAGTTTTTAATTTTATGTATTACATGTGTCTTCTGTTACAGCATGAGTGATATGGAAATATGTATCGCGTGAAAGCAGTGGTATAACCTATATCAGACTATCACCTGGGGGTTGGGGGTTGGGGGGGGGGGGGGAAGGAGACAACCTGAATCACAAAATGTCAAAAACAATTGTCAAAAAATGTTATTGGGGAAAAAAAGCTTAAGAAAAGAAAGAAAGAAACAAACAAACAAAGAAACAAAGAAACATAAACAAAGAAACAAATAAACGCTGCAAGCCTCTAGTAGGGGACACCCTGCCCCATTTAATCACTTTGTGTCTGCAAGCAAGTGGCATTTCTTGCCTGCAAGTATGCTTATTTATTATTTTTTTCCTTTTTAAACCCTTACCTTCCATCTTAGAATCAAGACTTTTTATTGGTTTTTGGTTTCATGGCAGAAGAGTGGTAAGGGTAGGCAATGGGGGTTAAGTGACTTGCCCAGGGTCACACAGCTGGGAAGTGGCTGAGGCTGGGTTTGAACCTAGGACCTCCTGTTTCTAGGCCTGGCTCTCAATCCACTGAGCTACCCAGCTGCCCCCTTGGCTATGTTCTGCAAGCAAAAGAGACACTTACTTATGAGCTACACTTTACTCAGAAATGAACTTGGGGTGGCAAATATCTTATTTGTTTATTTTAAAAATATATTTAATAATATAATGAAATTAAATAAAAAAATAAATTTTAATAAGTTAAAAAAAACCCTTACCTTCTGTCTTAGAAATGTATTAGTTCTAAGGCAGAAAAATGGTAAGTGCTAGGCAATGGGGGTTAAGTGACTTGCCCAGGGTCATGAAGCTAGGAAGTATCTGGATCCAGATTTGAACCCAAGACCTCCCATCTCCAGGCCTTACTCTCTATCCACTGGACCACCTAGTTGTCCCTTAGTTACCATGTTAAATTTGAACCCATTCTCTCCTGGGACAGAGGCATTGAGGGGAGAATGTGTACCAGTTCAGGAGTATAGAGTCTTGCTGCATGTTCTCAGCAGATATTCCTTTGCAAAAACTAATTGATCTTTCTTGATATTGAGGAGAAATCAACTGGCTATATAGATATCAAGGGATAGAATAAGACATCAGAGCTAACTAGTTATGATATTGGCAGCAACACACAGGATAGGGGCTTGTGAGTTAAAGCATTAGCTCATCAGCATCACCCAGAACTCTGAGGGGAAAAGTAGTAGCCACTCTCTGGGAATCCATCCTGTTAGTCCATGTGTGGATGAGGAGAATAGCTCCTGAACCTGGATTTACTACCATAGATTTTGGCAGGCAAGGACATCTGCAGGTTTTCTTTCATGCCTCTAAGTAGCTCTGAAATTTTTAGCTACGGGTCTTTCCTCAGCATTTTGAGGCAACAGCAGTAGCAGTAATAACAACAACATTAGTAGCTTAGGGTTAAATGTAGGCAGCCTGGTCTACCTAACTATTCCCATGAAGAGCTCCTCCTGTCTCCTTCTCAGTTACAGAGGAACTTGTGGAAGTGTCTGAGGTAGGATTTGAATGATGGTCTTCTTGATTCCAAAGTGTAATTTTCTAAGCACTATACCACACTACCCCAAGTTTCTGGAGGAGTCATAATTTCTCTGGGCTCAGTTTCCTCAACTATAAGGGATGAGTGGATTGGATCTGATGAACTACAAGGTCCCATCTAGTCTATGATCTTATGTCTTCCCTCTGTCACTTCTACAACTGAAAAGTCTCTTGAGCCAGAAGTTGATGAAACTCTCCCACCTTATCCCCACACACTATCAAGACTTCGTTTCCCCCCCACTACAGTGGCCACATATTCCCAGGGCCCCTTACCACTTCTCAGCAGGCTTCCTGACATTCTCATCTCACATTAGACAATTTTAGTCTTCCCCTGCCCTTTAGGGAGAATTTAGTAGCTGTGCTTTTGATCAGAGTCCCATGGCCCTCTGAGATTCAAATAGATAGCACTGGGGAATTCCTGGTTATCAAAAAGTGATAAACAGGGAAATTATAATATGCTTATAGGAATCATGAACAATGGAGTAATGGATACTAATCATATATGCAATAAATGACATGTCATCTCTAATAAAGGAAAAGCCAATTGAATTATAAAAAGACATAATAACACAATTATTGTAGGAGATATTAATATTCTTCTCCCAGATCTGGAAAAACATAACAGAATGATAAACTTAAAAGACTATCTAGACTGAAATAAATTGCAGGATTACTTGGAGTTAAAAGTTTTATTATGTTTTCTGAATGAGAACATTAAATAATTTACATATTTCTCAGCATCAGTGATACTTTTATAAAATAGGCTATATATCAGGGCACAGAGAAATTATAAAATCAATATTAAAAAAAGTTAAGACTTTCCTCCACATTTCCCTAGTTCCTATCTGGACTAGTGCACTACAGAAAAAGGAATGCAGGGAATAAGGAACTGAATTGCTCAGGACATTGTCATTAATTGTCATGGTGAGTAGAAACTTAAACAATTTTTTAAAAATTTTAGTTAAAATTTCCACATGTTTTCCAAAATCATATGATCTATATTATTTCCCTCCCTTCTTCCCTTCCCCCTCCCAGAGCTGACAAACAATTCAATCTGGGTTACATATGTATTATCCCACAAAATATATTTCTATATTACTCAATTTTGTAAGCAAATAATCTTATAGAACCCAATCCCCAAAACATATATCCAAATAAACAAGTGATAAGTCACATGTTTTCATCTGCATTTCTTGAGTAGGAACTTAATAAAAAAGCAAAACTACTTCATATCAGTCACATAAGAGAGAGAGTGAATGGAGGGTGCAGGGATGGTGTGTAGAGATCATCCTTCTTTTTATTAGGTAGAGGAACCTTTTCCTCTTCCAGTCTTCTTCCACTCTTCCACTGGTCAGAACTGGCATCTTAGGAACTGCTTTAAGAGTAGTGCCGCAGATGTCTAGATGATGGGAAACTTCATTTAATACTTAGCATGGGCAGTGGGTTTATACCAGGAATTCATAAGACCCTGGGCTGGTAGGGTTGGAGGGAACCTAGAGTGAATTGGTGAGGCAGTTCCTTTCTTTTCTCCTCGAGATGTTGTTTTGTAGGGCAAAGGAAGAGCTTCCCTTTACTATTTTTTAAAAAACACCTTCCATCTTAGAATCAATACTAAATATTGGTTCCAAGGCAGAAGAGCAGTAAAGACTAGGCAATTGGGGCCAAGTGACTTGCCCAGGGTCACACAGCTAGGAAATGTCGGAGGTCAGATTTGAATCTAAGAATCTCAAGGCCTGGTTCTCTATCCACTGAACCACCTAACTACCACAAAGAAGATAATCTTAATGGGACAGATATAAAATGCAAATTGTCTTGGTCATGGTTCTCTGTTTAGTAGATTCAAATGACTCTTCCTTTAATAAAAACGTAATTTCTAAGACAAGCAATCTACAGAGCAATAAAAATAGTTCACAGGAAGGTAAAAGCTGATAAAAGCAAGCCACTTGGCAAGATTAAAAAATTTTTTTAAAAAGCAGTTGACAGGGGCAGCTGGGTAGCTCAGTGGAGTGAGAGTCAGGCCTAGAGACAGGAGGTCCTAGGTTCAAACCCGGCCTCAGCCACTTCCCAGCTGTGTGACCCTGGGCAAGTCACTTGACCCCCATTGCCCACCCTTACCAATCTTCCACCTATGAGACAATACACCGAAGTACAAGGGTTTAAAAAAAAAAAAAAGCAGTTGACAACAAGTTCTCTAAAGACTGAGAAGCTTGCCAAAGTCCTAAACCTGTCTCTCTCTCTCTCTCTCTCTCTCTCTCTCTCTCTCTCTCTCTCTCTCTCTCGATAGATAGTCCTTTTCCAAAGGGTCCAAATCCAAGTCTCAGATTAATCTATTTGGAGGCAGAATTAACTCAAGCTGTCCAGTTCCACTAATGTTCTGATCCTCAATGGTCCATCCTTATCCCCAACCCCACCAACAACCTGAGCAGCTAAGTCAAAAATGCCACTTTCATCAAACAATTCCCTATGGTAAAGCTGAGCCCCCCACCCCTTCCCTTAAAACAGCAACAAAGGGCCAGCCTAGGTCCATCCCTGCCCTGGCCCACTTAGCAGGCCAGGATCTTCTCTGCTTTAGGACATCCACATTGGGATGCCCTATTGGGCCAGACACTCCCCACCTAGCAGCTTGGGATAACATGGTCAGTAAGACAGTAGGGGGAAAGGGCAATTTCCCTTTGTTTTTCTTTGTTTTGCAGATGGCTAGGCAAATAATAGCATTGGACCCAACCAGCTGGGATAGGCTTCAGTGACAGGTCATGTAGGGACCGAAAGCAAGCTGGAAGCATCAGAATGGCATTAATAGGTCTTGGGCAGCCAGACAGGCCAGACTCTGTGGAGCAGACCTGAGACCATTTGAATTAACTTCATCCCCAAGTGGATTGATCTGGAACCAAGACAAGGAATATAGAAAGAAAGGTTTCCTGCTTTTTATCTCCTTTGCAAAAGCTGTTATCTGCCCTTAACTTCCTTTAGACTATTTTTTTTTATGATCTTGTAAGTTGATATTTTCTTTTTTTAGACCCTTATCTTCTCTCTTGGAACCAATACCATGAATTGGTCCCATTGCTTGGCTGCAATCCATCATGGCGACCAATAGAGTAGTGAGCTAAGGAACTCTACCTCTTTTTTACCTTTCCCTCTCTTTACTATTACTACTCTACTGTAATAAAGGTATCAAAACTACTAGCAGCCTCATAATTTAATTTTAATTATTACACATATTGGGTTTTTTTTTTGTAAGTAAATAATCCGGGAAATTTTCTAAAAGGCAGAAGAACTGGGGCAGCTAGGTGGCACAGTGGATAGAGCACCAGGCCTGGAGTTGGGAGAACCTGGGTTCAAATTTGGCCTCAAACACTTCCTAGCCATGTGACTCTGGGCAAGTCACTTAATCCCATTTGCCTAGCACTTGCCCTTCTGTCTTAGAGTTGTTACTAAGGCAAGAAGTTGAGGATTTTTTTTTTAAAAGCAGAAGCACTTGTCCTATACTTTGGCCTAGGTTCTTCTCAGATCAGTTTAGGGTTTAAAATACAGGTTTTATTATTATCATGATATAATAATCTATTTTATCTATCATTATAATTATTCTCATATAATATTTTATTTTTATTAGTTTATTAATCTATTATTATTCTCATAGATATTTTTTAGGTTTAATACAAATTGGAATGCCCCATTCTGCTTCTACTTTTGGTATTTGGATCATCCAGAGCTTAAGAGTTCATATAAACAATCCCTTTAATAAATCACTAAAACATCCCTCACGTCGGGGCATACTTTCTCTTCTGAGCCTGTGCAGTCACTGTAGAAGGATCCAGCTGAAAATGGCCAGTACAAAACATTTCCTCCACACATCTATCTTCTTTTTTACTTCAAAGCAAGAGGACTATTTAAGCTATCTCCCAAGAAGTAGGTTGAGGGGAGAGGGGCAACTGGCTTTGTTCCTCCAAATGGCCCTCTTTAAGTGACCATGGCCACTTCTACCATTTTGTGGTTTTTTCTTTTCTCCCACATTATTTAATTTATTTTTTTAATAATTTTTTTCCATGATTCCATGATTCATGTTCTCTCCCTCTCCTCTTCCCTCCCCTTCCTGGAGCTGACAAACAATTCCACCAGGTTATACATGTATTATTACTCAAAACCTATTTCCATATTATTCATATTTGTAATAGAGTAATTTTATAAAAACCACAACCCCAAATCATATATGTGGTTCTTTCTTGATTTCAACAAATACGTAACCATTTCCTTGTTCAAAATCTTTATAAATGTTACCTCAACTCTTCTAGGGGAGAGAGAGATGTCTTGAGGGTATTGGTTAATTACGTCATTTTAGACATTTATCTCTCTAAGCTAAAAATGGCTTGGATTTAGGACAATGTTAAATTCAATAAAAATGTTACCAGTAGACATGTGTCTAAACTGCAGAGAATGGAAGTATTAATAGTTTTTTATTTGGCTTGACAAAATTCATACCCTATAATTTCATAAAGTGGATGGAGGGTGGGCGGGACTCAACTTGTCAGAGATTTCCCTCATCAATTCCCCATTACATCTATAAAGACATAATGTGCCATTATTTGTAATAGCAATGAACTGGAAACAATCCACATCTAACAATTGGTTAATGGCTGAGAAAACTGTGGTTTAATAATTGCCTAGTGGGTTAGTTCCAAAGCAGAAGAGTGGTGGGAAGGGCTAGGCAATGGGGGTCAGGTGCCTTGCCAGGGTCACATAGCTGGGAAGTGTCTGAGGCCACATTTGAACCCAGGACCTCCCGTCTCTGGGCCTGGCTCTCAATCTACTGAGCCACCCAGCTGCCCCCAAGGTAAGAGTTTTAAAAAAAGAAAAGCAAAGAAGGAAGAAAAACAAACAAACAAATAAATAAACAAATAAATAAA
>NC_058133.1:207081615-207121047 GCF_016433145.1 Gracilinanus agilis | reverse complement strand
AAGAAAGAAAGAAAGGAAGGAAGAAAGAAAGAAAGAAAGAAAGAAAGAAAGAAAGAAAGGAAGAAAGAAAGAAAGAAAGGAAGGAAGGAAGGAAAAGGTTAAGTGACTTGCCCAGGGTTACACAGCTAGGAAGTGTCAGAAGCCAGATTTGAACCTAGAACTTCTCATCTCTAGGCCTGGCTCTCAATTCACTGAGCCACCTAGCTGCCCCCTATATTTTTAAAGGTTTCTTTTGTTGGCCACTTATTCAGTCATGTAAGACTCTTCATGTACTCATGGACCATAGCACACCAGTCTCTTCTATCTTCCACTAACTCTCAGAGTCAGTCCAGGCTCATATTCATTGCATCCATGACATCATCTATCCATCTCATCATCTGCCATCATCCCCTTTTGTCTTCAGTCTTTCCCAACATCAGGGTCTTTTCCAGTGAATCCTGTTTTCTCATTATGTGAACAAAATATTCAAGCTTCAGCTTTAGTGTTTGTCCTTCCAATGAATAGTCTGATTAAGTTCCTTTAATTATTGACTGATTTGATCTCCTTGCTGGCAAGAGACTCTCAGAAGTCTTTTCCAGCACCACAATTCAAAAACATTGATTCTGCAGTACTTGGTTTTTCTTATAGTCCAGCTCTCACAGCTCTCACGTAACTACTGGAAAAACTATAATTCTGATTACATAGACCTTTGTAGGCAAAAAAAAGTCAGCTTTTTAATATGCTGTCTAAATTTGCTATAACTTTCCCTCTAAAGAGCAAGTATAGTTTAATTGATTGGTTGCAGTTATCATCTGTAAAAGTCTTCGAGCTTGAGAATAGAAAATCTGACACTGCTTCTGTTTCTTCTCCCTCTATTTGTCAGGAAGTGATGGGACCAGTTGCCATGATATTATTATTACTTTTTTTAATATTAAGTTTCATGCCAGCTTTTACTCTTTCCTTTTTCACTCTCAGGCTTCTTTATCCTTCACTTTCTGCCATTAGAGTGGTATCATTTACATATCAGAGATTTGTTGCGATTTCTCCCAGAAACCTTAATTCAGCTTTTTATTTGTCCAGCTTGGCATTTTGAGTAATGTACGTTAAATAAATAAGAGGGCATCCTTAACTTATTTAGAGTCATTGGCTCCACTTTCCAGTTCAAACATGCATCACCCAAAGTAAAGGTCAATACTCTTGGTCTTCAAAGCAGTGGTGTCTAAATTGGAGTACACAAGATGATTCATTGTGGTATAAGAAGAAAATATTAGAACTTCTAATTTTCTTTTATCTAAAAATCAATCTATTAGCCTTTTGTGCCTTTCCTTGTGCTAAGCAGTGTTGATACAAAGAAAAAGCAAAAATATTTTCTGCCCTCAGAAATTTACATTTTAATGAGGGAGAAAAAATATATGTTTCTATATGTACAAACATATATACATGGAATATATATACACAATAGCAAGGCAATCTCAGAAGGAAAGTCATTAGCTATTGAGAGCATTCCTACAAAAGGTGGCAGGGAGGCAAAATCTTGAAGGAAGTAAGAAGAGGAAGCAATCCAGGCTTGGAGGAAAGTTAAGGCAAAAGCCTGGTGATGAGAGATGGATTATCAGATGTAAGAAACATCAAGCAGGACAGTATACCAAGACTGTGAAGGGTTTAGAGGGGAATACTGTGGAAGAAGGGTGGAAAAGTAAGAAGGGACCAGATTGTGAAGAGCTTTAAAAGCTAACCAAAAGGGTGAAGGAGGCTCAGTGGATTGAGTGGCAGGCTTAGAGAGGGGAGGTCCTGATTTCAAATCTGACCTCAGACACGTTCTATAGTTGTGTTACCCTGAGCAAGTCTCTGAACCTCCATTGCCTAGTTCTTACTACTCTTCTGCCTTGGAAACCAATGCACAGTATTGATTCTAAGACAAAAAATAAGAGTAAAAAGAAAGAAAGGAAGGAAGGAAGGAAGGAAGAAAGAAAGAAAGAAAGAAAGAAAGAAAGAAANAGAAAGAAAGGAAGGAAGAAAGAAAGAGAAGAAAGAAATGTTATAAAAACCCAGAGAGATAAGAGAATTTCAAGAAGAGAAAGTTTCAAGGGATGCAGAAAGGTCAAGAAGGGTGAAGATTGAGAACTAGATTTGTCATTTAAGAGATCATCAGAGGGGCAGCTGGGTAGCTCAGTGGATTGAGAGTCAGGCCTAGAGACAGGAGGTACTAGGTTCAAACCCAGCCTCAGCCACTTCCCAACTGTGTGACCCTGGGCAAGTCACTTGACCCCCATTGCCCACCCTTACCACTCTTCCACCTATGAGACAATACACCGAAGTACAAGGGTTTAAAAAAAAAAAAAAAAGAGAGAGATCATCAGGAGCTTTGCAGAGAGCAGGTTCAGTTGAATAATGAAGTCAAAAGCCAAATTATAGAGAGTTTAGAAAAAATGAGAGGGGGAAGAAGTGGAGGAATCTATTGCCCATAGTCTTCTCAAGGAGTTTAGCCACAAAAGGCAGAAGAGAAATAGCACTCTATTTAGTGGGAATGGATGGATCAAATAAGAGGTTTTTTGAGGACAGGGAAAGACCTGCTTGAAGATTAGTGAGAGTGGGGATGAGAGAAGGGAGCAATCTGCTGGAGAAGATAGGGTGAAATGAGATCATTTGCACATGTAGTGGGGTTAACTTTGGCAAGAACAAGGGTACAAGGGTAACCTCTTAATATGAGACACGTAAAAGGAAGAAATAGCATGAAAAGACATTTGAATGATGTGAGATAAAGAAGCAGCAAGAAGAGAGAGTTCTGTAAATGGCTTCATTGATTTTTTTCAGTGATGTATAAAACAACACGATCAGGTAAGAGAGTAGGTGGTGGGTCTGCCTTGGAAAATATGAGGAGAGATTAAAGATTTTTAAAAATATATTTCCTGTATCTGCATGAACTGATGCAGAGCAAAACAAACAAAACCAGAAGAACATTGTGCACAGTAGCAGCAATATTAAATGATGATTAACTATGAAAATTTGGCTACTCTCAGTAAAGCAATAATCTGGAACATTTCTGAAAGATTTATGGCAGTATATGCTAGCCACTTCGGAGAAAGAACTATTTAGTCATGCTATTTCCTCCTTTTACATGTCTCATATTAAGAGGTTACCCTTGCTCTTCCCAAGGCTAACCCCACTACATGTACAAGTATGCAGATCAAAGCATACTGTCTTTCACATCAGCATATTTACGGGTTTTTGGGGGGTTTTGGTTTTGTATGAGTGTGGTTTTTCAACAATGACCAATATGGAAGCATGTTTTGCATGATAATACATGTATGGTCCAGATCAAATTGTTTCCCTTCTCCAAGTAGGAAGAGAGAATGGAAGGAAAGAGGTGGTTTGGATCTTATAATTTTGGAAAAGATGTTGAAATGTATTATTACATGTAACTGGGAAAATAAAATACCTTTGAATTTAAAAAATGTTTAAAATTTTTTTATTTCTGGGGGCAGCTGGGTAGCTCAGTGGACTGAGAGCCAGACCTAGAGACAGGAGGTCCCTAGGTTCAAATCTGGCCTCAGACACTTCCCAGCTGTGTGACCCTGGGCAAGTCACTTGACCCCCATTGCCTACCAAGATAAGGGTTTAAAAAAATTATTTTTTATTTCTTTATTTTTTCAGTTACATGTAGAAAGAGTTTATGACAAATGACTTCTGACATTTTAGGAATAAGATTTTCTCCTCTCCCTTCCATCTCCTTCCTCAAGGTGTTAAATAGTCTGATATAGGTTATGCCAGTACTTTCATGCAATGCATATTTCCATATTGTTCATGCCATGACAGAAGACACATCATACATACAATAAAAATCTGATGGAGGAAATAAGGTAGAAAATGTCATGCTTTGAGCTGCTTTAGACTCCAACAGTTCCTTCTTGGGTTGTGGATAGCATTTTCATCTTTAGTCACTTGTGGTTATCTTGGAAACTTGCTTTGCCAAGAATGGTTTAGTCCTTCAAAGCTGATCATCATAAAATATTTCTGCTACAGTATACACTGTTCTCCTCATTCTGCTCACTTCACTTTGCATCAGTTCATATAAATCTTTCCTGGTTTTTATGAACTCATCCTATTCATCAGTCATTTCTTATGGTGCAATAGCATTCCATTACAACCATATACCACAATTTATTCATCTATTCCCCACATGATAGACAAGTCCTCAATTTCTAGTTCTTTGTCATTACAAAAAAAAAACCTGCTCAAATATTTTGGTATTCCTTTTCTCTTAGCGAGATTAAAGATTTGGAAAAATGACTATAATCAGTATGATGGTGACTCAAGTTAGAGAGATGGAAAAGGATTGCCTTTTTTCCCAATGAAGGCCCAGTTGAGATTATGTAATATCACTCTGCAGTGGATCCAGACCAGTTTAGCAATTTTCTCAAGCCCATTCATATGAATAGGAGTGAAGGCCATAGATGGTAGGAGTAATTCAAGATTAGGGTTGGACATGAACAGCTGGTAGATGAAGGGACAAGATCCTTGAATAGAGGACACCATAGAGTTGAAATAGTTTTCTAAGAGGTTAAGATAGGAAGAGAATGTGGCCAGGGCAGTAGTGATGGCCTGATAGGAAAGACTTGAGTGTCAGAGTGATTAAAGGAGATGGTTAGGATAATAAATGGGGTTAGAAATTATAGGGCAGAAAGAAAGATGGGAAAATAAAATATGATAATGAGGCAAAAGAATTTCAGAGTTCATGAACATGGAAGGGTATCACTGGTGCTGGGAGGTGAATGGCAAGATCAAAGGTATGACTATATCTCTGTGAAGATGAGGTAGGAATAGAAGAGTAGGTCATAAGAGCTGAGTAAATTAAGAAAATGGAAGTTAAGATGTTAGAGGAAATTAGTATGTATATGTGGAAATCCCCTAGCATGGCAGCATAAGTTAGGAGAATAAAGAGAAACTGTGAGCCAAGCATTAAACTCAATAGGGAAAGAAGGGGAAATGTCCTGACATCAGTGGATAATGGACACCAGGATTTCAACTGGGTGACAAATTTGGATGGTGCAAACCTCAAAGATGACAAAGCTGCTAAGTGTTAGAAGGAAAGTCTGAAAGTGACAAAGAAGAGCAAAGAGTATTCAAAATTCCCACTATAATTTGTGAGTCTAAAAGTATGATAAACATTACTAGAATAGAATAGCAGTTGGTCCTGGAATAGGTGACCAAGAGTATAGTACTGTGACAGAGGAGCTGTATCTCCTCCAAAGAAAGAAAGCAAGAACAGAAAAAGTCCAAGATGAGAGATATGTGTTAATTATGGAGCAAAACAGAAAGAAATTAAGACATTCATATTCAGAGTATTCCAGAAGTCTTAGTCCATATGAAACCTTAAATCTGCCTAAGATGTTTGGGACACATTGTAATTTTAAATTATTATGGATACCTTTTGTAAAACCTTCATTTTCTTTTTTTAAAGTCCTTAACATTATTAGGATCTATAAGATGCAAATAAATAAAAAAAAATTAGGAAAGCCATTTAAATCTTATGTGCATGTACATTACACAGAAAAGAATATTCTAGATCTCTATCTTTATTGAATATCAATTGTGTAAAGTGTAAGAAGGGGAAATGGTAGATTGGCTATTGATCTACACAATTGTGTAGATATTGTTCTATACGACTTTGATATAGAAGACTTTCCTCCCTGGGGAAAGCACCATTGGGTAATTGGATAAATGAGAAGTTAAGAAGCATGTAATGAGTATTTGTTAATTAAGTAAGCTATAAAAGATTATTGATAGGTTAGGTATAGGTGGATGGAGAGTTGAGTTTGAGTGAGCTGTATTTCTTTAAGTCATAGTGGAATCTTAAAAGGATGATAGGAAGAGAATTGTCCCAAGGAGTCTTGGGAAAGACAGTTGAACCAATGATCACTCTTTGGACTGTCCTGAATAAAGAAGGTGGTCCAAGGAGCTTGCTCTGAGAGTTGGAGAAGATCTGTTGGTTCTCACTTGGAAAATCCTAGTATCAAGAAAAGAAAGCGGTGGTGCAGTTCCTCTGTTTCGCCAGTAGGTGACAGTATAGAGCAACTGCTGAGTGAAGGTGCCAGTGAAGAATTCTGACAGGCTGAGTTACATCTGAGCAGAAGAAGAAATCCAGTTTTATCTATTACTGTCTATAAAATTATATTTTAGTGTTGGGACAGAAAGATAGCTAATTGGGGAATTTAGTTAGTGTAGAATAAGGAGGATTACCTTTGGTAATCGAGAAGAAGCCTTTTGCGAGGCAGATTTTTGGGGAAATATAGATTAGATTTTATTAGTGTTAGAGAATATTTTTACCATAATTATCTTTCTGCTTCCTTTTCCTTTCCTTTTCTTACAATTTTAAAGTTATAATAAATGGGGTTTTATATAAATAATCTGAGCAGGATTTTTCTTCAACTGCTTAGAACATGCATTTTTTCCCAACTGTCAACCCAGGGTCACATCAACTTAAGAGCCTGTCCATATCACTAACAACTATTGTTAAATACAAATACTAATAAACAATAAGGGTCAATATACTTTATTACAAGCAGAATGAAAGAATTTCCAAACAACTATCTGATTGCCTAATTTTTCATTGGATACTCATCACCACCCTTGCCAGAAAACTATCCCATTAAATAAAGAAGAAAAAAGAAGAAAAGCTCAGCAAAACTCGCCACAATATTTAAAATTTTTTTTAAGTTTGACATCTATGGTCCACTATCTCTGCAAAGATGTGGAAGAAGGAGGCTCAGTGGATAGAGAGCCAGGCAAAGAAATGGGAAGTTCTGGGTTTAAATTTAGCCTCACACACTTCCTGGCTATGAAACCCTGGGCAAGTCACTTAACCCTAATTTCCTAGCCCTTACTGCTAATTCTGCCTTGGAACAACTACCAGAGGAAAGTACTGTCTCATATTGCATAAGGGCAGTTAGGTAATGCAATTGACAGAGTGCTGAGCCTGCCTCCGACACTTTTTAGCTTTGTGACATTAGATACTGCCTCAGGTTCCTCAAATGTAAAATGGGGATGATAATAGCACCTACTTCTCAGGGTTGTGGCAAAGACCAAGTGAGGGAATATTTTTAAGTGCTTAGCACACTTCCTAGCACTAATAGATACTCAATAAATGCTTGTTTTCTTTTTTCTTTATAGTTAATATAATTTCACATCAAATTACAATTATTTTGTAGTTCATTGTTTTCCTGGTTCAGCTTGCTTTGCACCAATTCATATTCATCTTCCTATGCCATACCAAACTACCAAATAATTATTTTGTAGAGCTAGAAAATCTAATAATAAAATTCGTCTAGAAGAACAAAGGGTCACAAATATCAAAAGAATTATTGGAAAAAATGTGAAGGAAGGTGGCCTTTGCAATACCAGACCTCAAACAACTCTATCATCATCTGAACAATCTAGTACTGGCTAAGAAATAGAATGGGAGGTAAAAAGAATAGACCTGGTATAACAATATGCATGTGTAAATGACCTTACTTTAGAGTTTCATAAACTGAAAGATCCTAGCTTTTGGGACAAGAATTCATTATTTGACAAAAACTCTGGAGAAAACTAGAAAACAGTAAGGCAGAAACTAGGTACTAATATCTCATACTTTAAACCAAGATAAGGTCAAAATGGGAATAGGATTTAGATAATATCATAAGCAAATTAGGGGAACATAGAATAGTTTACCTGTCAGATCTAGTGGGTAAGGGAAGACAAGAGATAGAGAACATTATGAGACGTAAAATGGGTAATTTTGATTCTATTAGGTTAAAAAGGTTTTGTACAAATAACCAATGCAATCAAGATTGGAAGGGAAACAACATATTGGGAAAGATGTTTAAAGCAAATTTCTCTGATAGAGTCCTCATTTCTCAAGCACATAGAGAACTGAGTCAGACTTATAAGAATATATGTCATTCCCAATTGCTAAATGGTTTTAAAGGATAAGAATAGGCAGTTTTCAGATGAAGAAACTAAAGCTATCTACAGTCATATGAAAAAATGTTCTAAATCACTTTTAATTAGAGAAATGCAAATTAAAACAACTCTGAGGTTCTACTTCACATGTATCAGACTGGCTAATATAAAAGGAAAATAATACATTTTTTGGAGAGTTGTGAACCAATCCATCCATTTTGTAGGTCAATTTGGGACTATGCCAAAAGGGATATAAAATTGTGCATACATTTTGAACCAGAAATACCCCCATTAGGTCTATGTCCCAAAGAAATGTTTTTTTAAAAGGGCTAGAAGTACCTATTTGCTCAAAAATATTTATAGCAGCTCTTTTTATGGTAACAAATCAGAAATTGAGATATCCACCAACTGGGGAATGGCTAACCAAATTTTGTAGTATATGATAGTACTGGAATAATACTTTAGTGTAAGAAATTAAGAACAGGATGACTTCATTTTAAAAAATTAAATGACCATACTTTCCCCTGAAAGAATAAAATCAGTTTTGATGGGTAGGTAATTCTTGGTTGTAAACCCAGGTCCCTTGCCTTCCAGAATATCATATTTCAAGCCTTCTGGTCATTCAATATGGAAGCTGCTCAATCCTATGTAATTCTGATTGGGGAGCCATGATATCTGAATTGTTTCTTTCTGGCTGCTTGCAGTACTTTTTTCTTGGCCTGGGAGCTCTTGAAATTGGCTATAACATTCCTGGGAGTTGTCATTTGGGGGGTTTATTACAGGACATGATCTGTGGATTCTTTCAATGTTTATTTTACCCTCTTGTTTCAGAATGCCAGGGCAGTTTTCTTGGATAATTTCTTGTAGTATGATGTCAAGGCTTTTCTTTGCATCATGACTTTTAGGTAGCCCAATAATTCTTATATTGTCTCTCTCAGATCTATTTTCCAGGTTATTTATTTATTCAATGAGACATTTTCTATTTTCTTCTATATTTTTCATTCTTTTGATTTCATTTTATTGTTTCTTGATGTCTCATGAAGGCATTAGCTTCTATTTGCCAAATTGTAATTTTTACAGCATGAATTTCTTCCACGACCTTTTGGTCCTCCTTTTCCATTTGGTCCATTCTTCTTTCAAGGCTTTTTTTTTTCTTCATTGGATTTTTGTGCCTCTTTTTCCAGGTCCATTTTTGCTTTTTTAGCAGTTATTTTCTTTTTCCCATTTCTCTTCAACCTGTCTAATTTTATTTTTTAATTCCTTTTTTAGTTCTTCCAGAGCCTGACACCAATTCCCATCTCTTTTTTTGAAGTTTTGCTTGTAGTTGCTTAGATCCTGTCATCCTCTATTGATTCTGTTCTTTTCTCTTTTTCCCCGATAAAAGTTTTTGAGAGTTATATGCTTTTCTATTGTTTACTCATTTTCCCAGGCTTTTAGTTTTTTTGGGAATTCTGTAAGCTCCTCTTATTGATTCTCCTCTGCTGACTTACAAGATTAAGCAGGGTTAGCTAATGTGCCCTGAGGCTAAGTCTTCAATGCATCCATCTGCTTAGGCTTGAGATTGCCCACAGATAGACTTTTTCTTTCTTTTTTTTAATTTTAAACCCTTAACTTCTGTGTATTGACTCATAGGTGGAAGAGTGGTAAGGGTAGGCAATGGGGGTCAAGTGACTTGCCCAGGGTCACACAGCTGGGAAGTGTCTGAGGCCGGATTTGAACCTAGGACCTCCCATCTCTAGGCCTGGCTCTCAATCCACTGAGCTACCCAGCTGCCCCCCCCACAGATAGACTTTTGATCCTCACCAGGGCATGGGACTTGAAGGGGTAGGTCTGAGTTGCTGTTTTGCTGATGTAGTCCCTGTACCAGGATCCTGAAATTATCCTATACCCTATGGCAGAGCCTAGAGCTATAGGTGTGTGTATGTTGGGAGGCAGAGTTGGACAGTACTCCTCTGTATGCATTTTTGCTTCCACTTCCCTCTTATCCCATGAAAATCGACTCTCTCTGCCTACCTTTCAAGTTATGGTCAGTGGGAGAACCCCATGACTCTGTCTTGCTGTTGGGTTTGGATTCCTGTCTTTTTGAAGCATTTTTAAAAATTTGTATAGAAGGGCAGAGGGGTTTTTGCTTTTGCTACTACTAAGCTGCCATCTTGACTCTGCTTCCAGAAATATATCTTGAATAAGATTTCAGAAAAAGCTGTTCCCATTAAAAATTATCACTTTGAGGGCTCAAGGGACTGAGAGCCATGTGTAGAGATGAGATGTTCAAATCTTCCGACAGAAACTTCCTAGCCCTTTGATCTTGGATAAGTCACTTTAATCCCCTTTATTACTCTTCTGCCTTGGCATCACTATACAGTATTGATTCTAAGATGGAAGGTAAGGATTTAAAATTTTTCTTTCTGTGAGAGCAAAAAGGCCTTTTATTCCATTAATAAAATAAAATTATTTAATATGGAAATGTTTTACATGATAATACAGGTATAACCCAGATTGAATTGCTTATCAGCTCTGGGAGTAGGGAGGGAAGAAGAGAGTAGGAAGGAGTACAGATTCTTTAGCAGTATGGCTCCTACACAAAAACTGACCATGTATTAGGGCTTAAAAACTTCACAACCAAATGCAGAAAAGCAGAAGTAATAAATGCATCCTTTTCAGATTCTAACACAATAAAAATGATAATCAATAAAGCTCCATGGAAACATAAGTCAAAAATTAATTGGAGACTAAATAATCTAATACTAAAAACAAAAGTAGGTCAAAAAACAAATTATGGAAACAATTATTAACTTTATTAATGAGAATGACAATGAGAAGACAACACATCAAAATTTATGGGAGATAGCCAAAGCAGTACTTAGGGGAAATTTTATATCTCTAAGCACTTACATCAGTAAAATAGAGAAAATGCAGATCAATGAATTGAGCATGCAACTAAAAAAACTAGAAAAAGAACAAATTAAAAATACTTGTTTAAAGACTAAATTGGAAATCCTAAAAATTAAAGGAGAAATTAATAAAAATCATTAGTAAGAGAACCATTGAACTAAGAAATAAAACCAGGAATTGGTTTTATGAAAAAACTAAAAAATAAATAGAGCACTGATTAATTTGATTTAAAAAAGGAAAGAAAAATCAAATAATCAGTATCAAAAATGAAAAGAGTGAACTCAATGCCAATGAAGGAGAAATTAAAGCAATTACTAGGAGCAATTTTGCCCAATAATATGCCAACAAATCTGACAACCTAAGTGAAATTGATGAATGTTTCCAAAAATACAAATTGTCCACATTAGCAAAAGAGGAAATAGAATCCTTAAATAATCCCATATCAGAAAAAGAAATTGAACAAGCCATCAATGAACTCCCAAATGAAAAATCCCCATGGCCAGATGGATACACAAGTGAATTCTATGAAATATTTAAAGAACAATTAATCCCGATACTAATCTCCAAACAAATAGTTTTCTATTTGAGAAAATAACAGAGAAAGAATCCTCCCAAATTCTTTTTACAAAACACTTATGGTACTGTTACCTAAGCCAAGAAGAACTAAAATGGAGAAAGAAAATTATAGTCCAATTTTATTAATGAATATAGATATGCAAATTAAAAATAAGATACTATCAAAGAGAATACAGCAATATATCATAAGGATCATTTACTATGACCAGACGGGATTTACACCAGGAATACAGGGCTGGCAAGACTATCAGCATAATTGACCATATTAATAACCAAACTAACAGAAATCATATGATTATCTCAATAGATGCAGAAAAAGCCTTCAACAAAATACAAGACCTATTCCTATTAAAAACACAAGAAAGCATAGGAATAAATGGATCATCCCTTAAAATGACAAAAAGTATATACCTAAAACTTTCAGCAAGTATCATCTGCAATGGGGATAAATTAGAGGCTTTCTCAATAAGATTGGAGGTGAAGCAAGGATGCCTATTATCACCACTATTATTTAATATTGTATTAGAACTGCTAGGTTTAGCAATAAGGAAAGAAAAAGAAATTGAAGGTATTAAAGTAGGCAATGAGGAAATTAAACTATCACTCTTTGCTGATGATATACTTAGAGAATCCACTAATAACTAGTTGAAATAATTAATAATTTCAGGATACAAAATTAATTCACATAAATCATCAGCATTTCTATATGTTACCCACAACGTCCAGCAGCAAGTGTTAGAAAGAGAAATTCCATTCAAAATTACTCTAAACAATATAAAATACCTGGGAATCTACTTGCCAAGGCAAACACAGGAATTATATGATCACAATTACAAAACATTTTGTACACAAATAAAATCAGATCTATGAGGATATAGAGTCTAAATGACCACTCTAGTGCAAATATTAATAATATGGAAATAGATCTTGATCAATGATACATGTAAAACCCAGTGGAACTGTATGTTGGCTATGGGAGGGAGGTGGGAGGAGGGGAGAGAAAGAACATGAGTCATGTAACCATGAAAAAATACTCTAAATTAATTAATTAAAGAAAATCTAAGAGACTAAAAAATTTAAATTAAAATAAATAAAAAATCATATCTAAACAATTGGAAGAATATTAATTGCTCATGGGTAGGCTGTTAATATAATAAAAATGATAATTCTACCTAAATTTATTTATTCAGTGCTATGCCAATCAAACTGCCAAATAATTCTTTTATAGAGCTAGAAAAAATAATAAAATTCATTTGGAAGAACAAAAGGTCAAGACTATCAAGGGAACTGCTGAAAAAAAATGTGAAGGCAGGAGGTCTAGCAGTACCAGATCTCAAACTGTACTATAAAGCAGCAATCATCAAAACAATCTGGTATTGGCTATGTAATAGAATGGTAGGTCAATGGAATAGATTAGATACATAATATATAGGAATAAATTACCTTAGTAACCTAGTGTTTGGTAAACCCAAAGATCCCACCTTTTTGGATGAGAACTCACTACTTAACAAAAACTGGTGGAAAAATTGGAAAACAGCATGGCAGAAACTAGGTATGGACCAATATCTCATACCCTATACCAAGATATGGTCCAAATGGATATATGATTTAGACATAAAGAGTGATACCATAACTAAATTAGGTGAACACAGAATAGTTTACCTGGCAGATCTTTGGAGAAGGGAAGAATTTATAACCAAACAAGAGACAAAGAGTATTATAAGATATAAAAATGACTAATTTTGATTTTATTAAATTAAAAAAGATTTTACACAAACAGAACTAATCTAATCAAGATTAGAAGGGAAAAAATGGGGAAAACTTATAAAAAGTGTCTCTGGTAAAGATCTTATTTCTCAAATTTATAATGAACTAAGTCAAATTTATAAGAATACAAGCCATTCCCCAGTTGACAAATGATCAAAGGATATGAACAAGCAATTTTCAGAAGAAGAAATCAAAGTCATTAATAATCATATAAAAATGTTCTAAATCACTCTTGATTAGAAAAATGCAAACTAAAACAGCACTGTGGTACCATGTCACCCTATCAGATTGGCCAATATGGCAGTAAAGGAAAACAGTAAATATTGGAGGAGATGTGACAAATTTGAGATACTAATACATTGTTGGTGGAGTTGTGAAATGATCCAACCATTGTGGAGGACAATTTGGAATTTTACTCAAAGGGCTATAAAAGAATGGATACCCTTGATCCAATAATGTTACTACTAAGTCTGTATCCTGAAGAGATAATAAAAAAGGAGAAAGGACTATGGGGATCCAGATATGAATTAATCTGCAAAGTATTATTGATGTATTCAAATACTGGCTATCATAACCAATGTACTCATGTTACAAACTTATGGTTGTATTTCTCATGATTGATTACTTAATCCTTGTAACAAAAGTTTAACTCTGCTCTTATGGTATTCTGACCACTCCTTAAGTCTACAGTTCAAAGGTCAATTGGACCTCTGGGAGGGGCGATGAGTCCCAAATTATGGTAGTCTCCACCTCTTTGATCTTGTGGTTGTTAATTGAACCAATGTTTAATTCTCTGCTGTGTCACATATTCATTAACTACATCCCATTCCTTGATTCTGCAAAAAAAACTGGGTCCTGGTAGCCCGCTCTCTTTTTCTATCATCAGTGGAGCACGCACACTGAATCCCATGCTGCTGAACCTTTTATCCTCATGTTTTTCTTTCTTTCTCATGTTCTTTCTCTCTTAATCCCTTCACCCATTTCCCCTCAGCCTCCAGCTTCTCTTCTGAGGTGCTCACCCATGAAGGTAATATTTTGTGGCTGCTGGCAGCTACAAGGACCTACTTGTCCAAAAATATTTATAGCTGTTCTTTTTGTGTTGGCAAAGAATTGGAAATTGAGGAGGTGTCCATCCATTGGGGAATGATTGAACAAATTGTGGTACAGGTTGATAATGGAATGCTATTGTCCTATGAGAAATGAAAAGCAAAATGATTTCAGAAAAAGCTGGAAAGATCTGTGAGAACTGATGCAGAGAGAAATAAGCAGACCTGGGAGAACTGGGACACAGTAACAGTAATATTAGACAATGATTATCTGTGAAAACTTGGCTACTCTCAGCAATGCAGTGATCTGGGACAATCCTGAAAGATTTCTGATGGGGAATGCTATCCATCTCCAGAGAAAGAACTGTCGGAATCACCTTTCTCATCAGTGTATTTATGGTTTTATTTTGGGGTTTTGGTTAGGTGTGACTTTGCTCTTATGACAATGACCTATACAGAAGTGTGTTTTGCATTACAATAAAAATGAAAAAAAAAAGGAAGAGAGAGAGAAATAGTCATGTACTACGATATGGATCATATAACATTGGAAAACTTATATGGAAATTTATTAAAGGGAAATTTATTAAATGGAAAAGAATGCTACCCACATTCAGAGGAAAAACTATAGGAGTAGAAACACAGAAGAAAAACAACTGCTTGAACACATGGGTTGATGGAGACATGATTTGGGATGTAGACTCGCAACGACCACCCTAGTGCAACTATCAATAATATGGAAATAGGTCTTGATTGATGACACATGTAAAAACCAGTGGAAATGTGTGTCAGCTTGGAGTAGTGGAGTTGGGGGGTGGTGGAGGGGAGAGTAAGAACATGAATCATGTAACCATGGAAAAACTTTCTAAAAAATAAAATTTCTAATAACACATTTCTGAAAGGAAAATTATTTGTTAAAATAAAAAAATTAATAAAATAAAATATTTTTTAAAATATGACTTATTTCATCTTTATTTTGTCCTTTCAAATTATCTTGTGGGTAAGTTAAATAATGTATGGAATATGAGTACAGTAGCACAGGAATATAATACACGAATAAATAAGCATACACATATTGTAGGTACACCCTCAAAAACGTTTCCCTGACAGGGCTGCTCTGACGAAAGGGTTATTGTCAGAGAAACAAAGGCTGTATTGTTAGAGTCCTCTCCAGGAGCTGGAGAAGGTTAAGAGCAATGGAGCATTTAAGTTTGGGAATCTGTCCATCAGAAACAAGATCCTTCTCCTTAAGAACAAAGGCAGTGCCCCCTGGGAAGGAATAGGGAAGAATGTTTTAATGAACCCCGAGGTAGGACTGAAAGGAGCCAAAATGACCAGCTAAAGCTGGAGGAGGGGTAAGGAGGTGGGAGGGAGACAGCTTTTCTAACTCCTAAGGTTTTGCCAGCTTGCATTTCATTTACACTCTGATGGGCTGAAGTCATTCTTCAAGACACCTGTAGTATTTAAGATTTTGCTTTGGGATTCTGAGAACCCTGCCCACAGGCAAATGCAAACTCCAGGACAAATGCCTGCAGAAACCTTAGCCCCTAGGGGAAGCTAATGCTGCCAGGGAGAAGTCTATCCACATCCCTAGACTTGGATTTCATCCTATACCTGGCACTAGTCACAGCCAACTTGGCCTTCAGGTCCACTTCAAATGGTTTCTTCTGTTATCTTATTCTTCGCCTTTCTTATTCCAGCTTTATTCACCATTGCAAAGAGGCAAGCCAGTTCATCACACTCCTCATTCAAAGGTCCTAAGACTTTCTTCCACTTGTATTAATTTGTGTTAATATCCTTTGTTTGGAACAGCTACTTCCCTCTGTCCCACCCAACCAGTCTCTTCCTCTTCTGCTGGATAATGTACTTCCTCTCTGAAATCTTCTGGGGACTCTAAATATTGCTCCAACCTCCCAGACCATACTTATTTCACACTGGTCCCCTTCCTTGATTTTTGAGTCCAGACAAAATGGAATATTAGTTATCACCCCATCTTAGCTGGCTACCTTCCTACTCCCCTTGCCTGGACTATAGTCCTTCCTCATCTCTGCAGGTCAAAATCCTTCCTTTCCATCAAGTACCACCCTAGGGTCATAAAATCTTCCCCAATTCTCTCAATGAAAATGTTCTTTCCCCTCTCAAATTCTCCTGAGACCCTCTGTCTGGATCTTTCCTTTACCTGCATAATATTCTGCCTTATATTATATTTACTCAAAAGTATGTGTGTGAATACCTTAATATCCCTTCCTCCCATTCCTCTTTTAGAAATACTAAATCTTTTTTTTTTCCAGACTTACCATTAGGATACTGAGGGGGAAAAATTCCTAACATTAAAGGGAGGAGGAAGAGGGAGTGTTGCAACATGTATGTATGTTTTGCATTCTCTCTTCCTCCAAGTAGGCCAATGGCAGGGGTTGCCATTGTTCATTTTTGAATCTCAAATCTAAGAGTATGCGTCTGGGCACATTTGGTCCATGCCCCAAAATGCTTATGATCCCAAGAATATCCCAAGCAAAACAAAAATCCCAAGAAAAAAATCCCAAGCAGGAAATAAATGTTGAGTTGAACTGAATTCAATTCTCCTATCACCCTTCAAGGAGTTGGGGTCCTGAATAGAGTGGACTTGGAGTCTTCTGGTTAGATACTTAGAAGCTATATGGTCCTAGGCAAGTCATCATTAATTTTTCTCTTGCCTTATCTATGAAATGAAGATGAAGACAACAGCCATTTCACTGGATTGTTGTGACCAAAGTATGTAAAGTGTAAAGATTATGTACATTTGTATATAAATGCTTTGCAAAATAAAAGCTTATCAATATCATTTAATCTGTTTATTATTTAATACTAGAGTTTAGTTATTTCACCTGTTGCTTGAAGCCTGAGTAAGGATCTGAATATGTTATACATACAGTTTTTATCATCTATTCTTATTAATTTGCATGTATTACACTTCTTTCCTTAGACTGATAGGTCCCTAAGAGGAAAGACTTTCTTTATAACAGTGATGGCGAACCTTTTAGAGACTGTTGCCATGCCTCTCCTCCTGCCCTCTCAAGAGACCAAGTGTCATGCCCTGCCCCCCCACTGAGTACCAAGTGCACTCCCCCACCTTACCCCACACAGGGGAGGGAGAGAATGCATTGGGCTGCTGGGCAGAAGGGCAGGTGAAATGAAAAATGTCTTCAGTGCAAATGAAGATGGGTGGAACAGCTATGCCAGAGTCCCTCTGCCTTTCTAGTAATGAACTCTTGGGGGGAAGGGGTAGGTGAGGCATGTGTGCCATCTTTGTCATGCATGTCATAGATTCATCATCACTGCTGTATAACATGAAGAGATTTCAGGGGTGTCCCCTGAATCTGAAGGGCAAAAAACCTAGTTCTTTATTTTCACTAACCTTGAACTGTTTTCTTCAATTATGAATGTAGGCAACAAACCACGGTAATATTAGATTTCACTAGCCTGCCAAGGGGGCAGAGGGAGGGATTCATCCCTTTGCTCTTTGTCAACCTACCTGTAAACAATCAGTGCACTGATGAAGGGAGAGGAGAAGCTAAAATGGAGACACCTGGTCTAGACCCTGGAACCCTAACCCTCCTTGCCACTGGAACTCTGTAGTAAGGGAAGTGAAAGAATTGATCAATCATTGATAGCAAACAATGAAGTTTAAGAACTGGAGACAATAAAAGGAAGGCAAGAATAGACAGTTGGGGATCCCTAGAGGGTGTAAGAATTTAAAATTTAGGTTTTATGCTAAATATGAGAATTCTAAAGTAATACTGTAGTTACCTATTTAAAAATATTACAGCTTAAGTCAAAATTACTTTTAGCAACTTTATTTACAAAGAGTAAAAGTGGAAAAATGTAGATAAAGAGCAGAAAGTATTGCCTAGCTACAAAATACACTGAGTTTAATCCTAATGTCTCCAAACCACAAATACGAATCCAAAAGTGAATCTCACCAGAATCCAAAGTCCTAATTAGGAAGCCAAAATCCAAAGAGCCAGGAGACGCTAAAGAATCTGCTGAGAATCTTCAGTGTATGTGAGGCTGACTGCCAAAAATATCACCAGAACTCATGTTAAAGGGAGTGTCCCACCAAAGTGCCAACAGCACAGAGGATCTCCTCACTGAAGAACCAAGGAAGGAATCACTCCACTCACCACTGCAGGATCCAAGGAAAGAGTCTCCTCCTCCAGTCAGGCTTACTGACTGCAGAGTCCCCAAAGATAAACTCCAAAGGAGAAGAAGTTCAAAGGAGAAATTCCTTGGACAGGAAGTTCAGCACTTTTTATAGTCCTTTTTCCATGTCACTTTTTGTTCCTTCTCCACTTTATGGGAACCAATTGCAGTCTTTCAATTTGCCTAGCACTGCCCAGGGGTAGGGCAGTGGCTTATGGAGCTGTCACCCACTCTAGCAAGTGACCTGAGAACTCTCATACTTAGTGACTGGTAAGGTATTAAGTAGGGGTACTTAAGTTTTTGATTGATTAACTTAAAAGTTGCTGATTGATAGACAAAGAGAGTTTGATTCACTCTTCACAAGGGAAATGATAGAAATGCTGAAGACAGAAAGAATCCAGGCTTTAGAAACTAGGAATATCCCAGTATCATCTAGTGCAGGGGTCGGCAACCTTTTTGGTTGTGAGAGCCATAAACACCACATTTTTTAAAATGTAATTTCGTGAGAGCTCAAAAGAGCCAGATATGGCTTGAGAGCCATACATTGCTGACCCCTGATCTAGTTCCTTTCATCATGTCATCATATATGGAGTGGGTTTACTTTGAAGCAGGCTAGCTAAGACTAGTTATATTAGGAAATAACTCAGTTATGAGTGTGGAACATACTAAACATTTTTTAAAAAATTATTTCAGTGTTTTTGTATAAAATCCTGAGTCTCAGTTGAATAAAACTTAACCAGGCTTACTTTTTTAGAAGATGATCAAGTTCAGAGAGAGGCTGGAATTTCTTGAAACTAAGATTAGAGGGAATGCACTTTTGTTATCCAAAGGAGGTAGCCCTTGGTCTTGGGTTACACTGTGGACTAGAGCTTCATTTTCTAGGAAGATAACATCTTAAGGGTTTACCTTCCAACATTAACATTTCAAAACATTAAACCTGAACTTTATAAGTCTACTTTTATCTCACAATGGAATTTGTCTTTTTCTCAAAAGTACTATAAAATTGTAAGGCTTGTAGCAGACAGATTTTCTAAGCTAAGAGAAAACTACCCCCAACACACCCTCCTTCCCTCAAATCCAAGGATTCTTAACTTGAGATCTATGTTTACTTGTTTTTCTAAAAATATTTTAATATGCGTTGATGTACAATGAAATAAGCAGAACTAGGAGAACAGTATACACAGAGACTGTAACATTGTGGAATGACCAAATGTGATTGACTTTGCTACTAACAGCAATGCAATGATCCAGAAAAATTCTGAGGGACTTACAAGAAAGAATACTATCCACATTTAGGGAAAGAACTGGGAGTAGAAATCCAGAAGAAAACATGTGACTTATCACTTGTTTATATGGGTATATGATTTGGAGTTTGGTTTTAAAGGATTGCTCTTTCACAAAAATGAATAATATGGAAATGGGTTTGAGTGATAATATATATGCATATATATATACATATACAAAGATATATATTTGTAACCTAGTGAAATATAGGGTTAGAGTGTCAACTCTGGGAAGTAGGAGGGATGAGGGGAGAGAGAAAACATGAGTGATGTAACTATGGAAAAAAATAATAAAAATATTTTGATAATGCCTTCACACTCCCATCTATTTTACTTTATTAATTTAAGAATATTATTCTTGGGAACTTCTGGGCTAAGATGGCCACAGTGTAGAAGCAAGGGTCTTCTCCTCACAACCAGCCAATATAAAGTTCCTCAAAAGGACAAAAATCAAAATCAGATGAGCGAAGGGGTTCTACCATAGGGCGCAGTCTTGAAGGTAGGCAGGATGTGGGCATTTCCATGCTATAAGGGGATAAAATTATACCTATCAAAGCACAAGCTGATCACCCCTCTCCCACTCCACCTACTTCTCCAGAGTCAGAGTGAGTGCTGGGGCAATCTCTAGGTTCTCAGGGGCTGCCTGAGGGCACCACAGACTTACTCCTGAGAGCAGCAAGACTTGGGACCTGAGGAGGCTAAGGGATGTGGAGCTTGGGCACAGAGATAGGGCAGAGAGGGGCTGCCCACAGCAGACACAGTGGAGACAGGAAAAAATAGCCTCAGGGCAAAAACCACTCTGTAGCTCAATACACAGAGAGCCTGCCATCCTCACTCAGACTTCTGACTGGGAAGGGAAGAAAAAACTAACACAGCAATGGCCACCAACACCCAAGAACTACTATCTACAACTACCCCCCCCCAAATAAGAAAAAGCCACTGACCCTGGATAACTTCTATAGAGAAAAACAGCAGACCACAGAGGCTACAGCAGAGAGTGACAAATAAGCAAACACATCCCAAAATGGAAACTAGTCACAAGCTCTTGAGGAACTGAAAAAGGAATTCAAGAACCAAGTAAGAAAGATAGAAGAAACTTGGTAAGAAAAGTGGAAAATAGTTAAAAAATAACAGTTTAAAAGAAAAAATCCCCCATTCAGAAAAAGAAACACAGAAATCACATGGAGTAATAAATTAGAGACCAGAATTGACCTGCTGGAAGCCATGTAAAGCAGGATAGACCAAACCAAAAAGGAAAATCAAAAGATCATAGCTGAAAACCAGTCTTTATTTATTTATATTTATTTATTTTTTAAAACCCTTACCTTCCATCTTGGAGTCAATACTGTGTATTGGCTCCAAAGCAGAAGAATGGTAAGGGTTAGGCAATGGGGGTTAAGTGAATTGCTCAGGGTCACACAGCTGGGAAGTGTCTGAGGCCATATTTGAATCTAGGACTTCCCGTCTCTAGGCTTGGCTCTCAATCCACTGAGCTACCCTGCTGACCCCGAAAACCAGACTTTAAAGACTAGAATTGGGCAAATAGAAGCTAATGATTTCATAAGACAGCAAGAATTAATAAAGTGAAGTCAAAAGAATGACAAAATAGAAGGAAACATGAAATATCTCATTGAGAAGATGACAGATCTGGAGAATAGATCTAGGAGAGACAATATGAGAATCATTGGTCTACCAAAAAACCTGGGGAAAAAAAATAGAAGCCTTGACATCATACTACAAGAAATTATCCAAGAAAACTGCCCTGATATTCTTGAACAAGAGGGCAAAATAGACATTGAAAGAGTCTATAGATCACCCTCTACATTAAATCCTTAAAAGATAACCTCCAGAAATGTAATTGCCAAATTCAAGAGCGTCCAAGCTAAGGAGAAAATATTTCAAGAAGCCAGAAAGAGACAATTCAGATATCAAGGAGCCTAAGTCAACATTACACAGGATCTGGCAGCTTCCACACTGAAGGACGACAAGGCTTAGAATGTGATATTCAGAAGGTCAAGAGAATTGAGTCTATAACCCAGGATCACCTACCCATCAAAACTGACTATATACTTCCAGGGAAAAGTATGGTGTTATGTTGATAAATAACAGATATTTTGGGGAAGCAGATAATTATGCCAGGACCAGTAACCTCCAAGTCACAGACACTGACTGATAGGCTTCAGTGAGAAAGGAGGGGGTTAGACACTCATGACTCTCAATCCCCTCCCCCCAAGCAGTTGAGGTTTCAGTTGGAAAATGGAGACAATCTGAGGTACTTCTAGCAAGGTCTGTTGAGGCTGAATTCTAATGATGTTCCCCTTTTCTTTAACTTATATTCCTCACAGGTCTGATAGAGGAATAAGTAGAAGCTAGTTGTCTAAATGTTGAGGTCTGAGATCTGATCTTCTTAAAATTGGCAGCTGAGAGGATTCAAGCTAGGATGGTAACTATGAGCTGTGAGTATCCCCAAATAATTCCCAGGCACAGATATAGTAGGTAAAACTTATATTAAGAAGGAAAATGAAAAGCTAGAGGGAGTAATTAGGTTTTAAATAAGGAAAAGGTGACCCTGATCTGTTAGGTTGAAGCTGCCCTTCCCCCCCACAGGAGGGGGTGAAGGGCACTGGACTAAACTGGCTCTCTTGTTGATAGTGAATATATCTAATCACTAAATAATTGTTGTATTGATGTTGGTAAGGACTAATCCTCTTAAGCAGGCTAAATCCTGTGTAAAAACCACGATGGCTTTGCCACAATGGCATTCAGGTGAACCCCCCAAGTCAGGAGCAGTAAGCAGTGATCCACTCACCTCAACCCCCAGAAAGCAACTGTCTAAACCCTTCTCAACTGTCCCCTCACCCAAAGTTCTCCGGGGGGGGTCCCCTGGAATTCTGGGTGAGGCTGACCCTGTATTTTGCAGGGATTCCATGCTGCAATCTCTACATAACAATGGGCATTTAGCAAAATAGAGGATTTCCAAGTATTTCTAAAGAAAAGACCAAAACTAAATGGAGAATTTGATGTCCAAATCCAAAATTCAAGAGAACCATGAAAAGGTAAACAAGAAAGAGGGGGAAAAATTATTTTTAAGGGCTTTAGTAAGGTGAAATTGTTCATATTCCTATATGGAAAAAGGATATTTGTAACTCTTAAAAACTGTTTTCACTATTATAGTAGACAAAAGAATTATTCAAAGGCAGAGGTTGGGGTACTAAGTGGTTTAAAATGATATATAAAAAAAGAAGGTGGGGTGGTGGGAATAGAAGATGACACCAAGAGAAACTTGAAGGAAGAAGGAAAAATAGGATAATTTATACCACATAAAGAGGCACATGGGAGGGAGAGGGAAAGAATACTATTATAAAAAGGAAATAAAGAGAGTGGTAACAGGTAATATTTAAACCTTACTCTCAATGGAATAAATTCTGAGAAGGAAGAGCAGATAGATCTATTGGGGTATAGAATTCTATCTTACCCTACAGGGAAGCTGAGAGGGGAAAACCAAGGGGAGGGAGAGGGGTAGGTAGTAGTAAAAGGGAAGGCAAGGGAGGAGGAAGGGAATTTAATAGACCTTAAAGAAAAATACGAGGGAAATAAGAAGGGAGGGGGTGGGAAGGAAAGTAAAATAAAGGTGGAGAATAGGGGGACTGATTAAAAGCATAACACTGGTGTAGAAGGAAATAGTGAAAGAGAAAAATGCAAGACTAGGGGAGGAAATCAAAATGATGGGAAATATAGAGGTGGCAATCATAACTATGAATGTGAATGGGATGAACTCACCCATAAAATGGAATCAGATAGCAGAGTGGATTAGAAACCAAAATCTTACCATATGTTGTCTACAAAAAACACACATAAGATAGGTAGACACACATAGGGTAAAGGTAAGAGGCTGGAGCAAAATTTATTGGCATCAACTGAGAAAAAGAAGGCAAGAGTTGCAATCATAATATCTGACAAAGTCAAAGTAAAAATAGATCTTATTAAAAGAGATAGGGAAGGTAATTACATTCCGATAAAAAGCAGTATTGACATTGAAGAAATAGCAGTACTCAACATGTATGCATGGTATACCAAATGGTATAGCATCCAGATTTTTAAAGGAGAAACTATTGGAGCTTAAGGAGGAAATAGATAGTAAAACTATACTAGTGGGGGACCTGAACCTTCCTCTATAAGGTCTGGATAAATCAAACCAAAAAATAAATAAGAAAGAGGAAAGAAATGTGAATGAAATCCTAGAAAAATTAAAGTTAATAGATATATGAAGAAAAATAAATAGGGACAAAAAGGAATACACCTTCTTCTCAGCAGCACATGGTACATTCACAAAGATTTACCATGTACTAGGGCATAAAAACATTGCAAACAAATGCAAAAAAGCAGAAATAATAAATGCAACATTTCCAGATCATAATGCAATAAAAATTATAATAAGTAAGGATACATGGAGAGGTAAATAAAAAATTAATTGGAAATTAAATAATATGATTCTCCAAAATTGGTTGGTTAAAGAAAAAATCATAGAAACAATAATTTCAATGAAGAGAATGACAATGAGGAGTCATCATATCAAAACTTATGGGATGCAGTCAAAGCAGTGCTCAGGGGAAAATTTGTATCCCTGAGTGCATATATCAACAAATCAGAGAGGGAAGAGGTCAATGAATTAGGCATGCAAATTTAAAAAGTAGAAAGAGAACAAATTAAAAATCCCCAGATAAAAATTAAATTGGAAATCCTAAAAATCAAAGGAGAAATTAAGAACATTGAAAGTAAAAGAATTATTGAATTAATAAATAAGACTAGGAGCTGATACTTAAAAAAAAACAAATAAAATAGGCAAAGTAATGGTTAGTCTAATTAAAAAAAAGAAAGAAGAAAAATCAAATTTTGCCCAATTACATGGCAATACATATGGCAATCTAGGTGAAATGGATGAATATTTACAAAAATATAAATTGCCTAGATTAATAGAAGAGGAAATAGAATACTTAAATAATCCCATATCAGAAAAAGAAATTGAACAAGCTATCAAAGAACTCCCTAAGAAAAAATCCTCAGGGCCAGATGTATTCACAAGTAAATTCTATCAAACATTTAAAGAACAACTAATCCTAATACTATACAAACTATTTGACAAAATAAGCGAAAAAGTTTTACCAAATTCCTCTTATGACACAAATATGGTACTGATCCCAAAGCCAGGCGGACTAAAAACAGAGAAAGAAAACTACAGAACAATCTCCTTAATGCACATAGATGCAAAAATCTTAAACAGAATACTAGCAAAAAGACCAGCAAATGATCATTAGAATTATCCACTATGATCAGATGGGATTTTTACCAGGAATGCAAGGACGGTTTCATATTAGGAAAACCACCCACATAATTAGCCATATCAACAACCAAACCAACAGGAATCACATGATCATCTTGATAGATGCAGAAAAAGCCTTTGACAAAATACAAGACTTATTCCTATTGAAAACAGAGGAAAATATAGGAATAAATGGGCCTTTCCTAAAAATAATAAACAATATACATCTAAAGCCATCATTAAGTATCATCCGCAATGGGGATAAATTAAAAACCTTCCCAATAAGTTAAGGAGTGAAGCAAGGATGCCCATTATCATCTCTATTATTTAACATTGTACTAGAAACACTAGCAGTAGCAATTAGAGAAGAAAAAGAAATTGAAGGGATTAAGATAGTCAATGAGGAGACTGTACTATCACTCTTTGCAGATGATATGATGGTCTACTTAAAAAATCCTAGAGAATCAACTAAAAAGCTAGTGGAAATAATCAACAACTTTAGCAAAGTTGTAGGATACAGAATAAACTCACATAAATCATCAGCATTTCTATATTTCCAACAACTCAGCAGCAAGAGTTAGAAAGAGAAATTCCATTTAAAATCACCCTAAACAATATAAAATATTTAGGAATCTATTTGCCAAGACAAACACAGGAATTATATGAACACAACTACAAAACACTTTCTACACAATTAAAACTAGATCTAAACAATTGGAAAAACATTAATTGCTCATGAGTAGGACTAGCTAACATAATACAAATGACAATCCTACCCAAACTAATTTACTTATTCAGTGTCATACCTATCAAGCTACCAAGAAACTTTTTTTATTGAATTAGAAAAAATTATAACAAAGTTCATTTGGAAGAACAAAAGATCAGGAATATCCAAGGAAATAATGAAAAAAAATGTGAAAGATGGGGGCATAGCAGTACCAGATCTTAAACTGTACTATAAAACTATGGTCATCAAAACAATATGGTACTGGCTAAAAGACGGAAGGGAGAATCAGTGGAATAGGCTTGGAGTAAATGCCCTCAGCAAGATAGTATATGATAAACCCAAAGATCCCGGTTTTTGGGACAAGAACCCACTATCTGAAAAAAACTGCTGGAAAAATTGAAAAACAGTATGGGAGAGATTAGGTTTAGATCAACATCTCACACCCTATACCAAGATAAATTCAGAATGGTTGAATGACTTGAATATGAAGAAGGAAACTATAAGTAAATTAGGTAAACACAGAATGGTATACTTGTCAGAACTATGGGAAAGGAAAGATTTAAAACCAAGCAAGAATTAGAAAAAATTACCAAATATAAAATAAATAATTTTGATTACATTAAATTAAAAAGCTTTTGTACAAACAAAAGCAATGCAACCAAAATCAGAAGGGAAACAACTGGGGAAAAATCTTTATAAGAAAAACTCTGACAGAGGTTTAATTACTCAAATCTGCAAGGAGCTAAATCAATTGTATAAAAAAATCAAGCCATTCTCCAAATGATAAATGGGCAAGGGACATAAATAGGCAATTTTCAGATAAAAAAATCAAAACTATCAATAAGCACATGAAAAAGTGTTCTAAATCTCTTTTAATCAGAGAAATGCAAATCAAAACTCTGAGGTACCATCTCACACCTAGCAGATTGACTAAAATGACAGCAAAGGAAAGTATTAAATTTTGGAGGGGATATAGCAAAATTGGAACACTAATGCATTGCTGGTGGAGTTGTGAATTGATCCAACCATTCTGGATGGCAATTTGGAATTATGCCCAAAGGACTTTAAATGACTTCCTGTCCTTTGATCTAGCCATACCATTGCTGGATTTATACCCCAAAGAGATAATAAGGAAAAATACATGTACAAAAATATTCATAGCCACACTCTTTGTGGTGGCAAAAAATTGGAAAATGAGGGGATGTCCTTCAATTGAGCTGAACAAATCGTGGTATCTGTTGGTGAGGGAATACTATTGTGCTCAAAGGAATAACGAACTGGAGGAATTCCATGTGAACTGGAATGACCTCCAGCAATTGATGCAAAGTGAAAGGAGCAGAACCAGGAGAACATTGTACACAGAGATGGATACACTGTGGTACAATCCAATGTAATGAACTTCTCTACTAGCAGCAATGCAATGATCTAGGACAACTCTGAGGGACTTATGAGAAAGAAAACTATCCACATTCAGAGGAAGAACTCTCGGAGGAGAAACATAGAAGAAAAACAACTGCTTGATCACATGGGTTGATGGGGATATGATTGGGGATGTAAACTCTAAATGATTACCCTAATGCAAATATTAATAATATGAAAATAGGTCTTGATCAGTGATATTTGTAAAACTCAGTTGAATTGCATGTTGGCTATGGGAAGGGGGAGGGCAGAGGGGAGGGCAAGAACATAAATCATGTAACCATGGAAAATATTCTAAATTAATTAATTAAATTTTTAAAAATTAAAAAAATAAAAATAAAATATTATTCTTAGAAGGTGTTCACAGGTTTCACCAGACTGCCCCTACTCTAAGCAAATCTATGCTTGGAATTTAATTCATAAATCTGTTTCTGACAGATGTACCAAAATCAAAAGGTATTTAGTTTTTCTTTCAGATGAGGAAGAAACTAGGCATATTCAGCCTGGAGAAGACTGAGGGTGGTTGGAGGGGAAAAGGAGAAATAATAGTTTGTATCTTTAAGTATTCAGCAAGGTTATCATGTAAGAGAGCGTTTAGATTTAGTTTCTTTGGCCCTAGAGGAAACAGTGCAAAAAAAAAAAAAAGTACATTTAAAAGTGGGATAGGCTGCTTTTAGGGGGTGGTGGATACCTCTGTCCTTGAAAGTTTTCCAGCAGAGACTGGATGAGACCTCATCAAATATTATTATAGCCATGTATGCATAAATTGGTGGCTGTTGAGATCCCTTCCAACTCTCAAATACTAGGATTCTATAACTCATCTCTAAAGCTTTTCCTGCTATTATCAAAGCAATACCTCTGATTAGTACTGAGGGGAATTATCCCAAACCTAACCTTGAAAGAGGCCTGCAGTTCCCACCCCCCTGATTAAGAGAGTCTAGAGATTTGGATAAAGATTCAATAAACATTGGTTAAGCAGCCAGAGTCCAGTATTCAGGACTATGTGCTAAATGGGTTACAAAGAAAAGGGCTCTGGCCCCCAGGAAGCTTGAAATCTTGAAGGATATAGGAAGGCAAAGGCCTCTCATCCCAAGTCTGAGTGTCTTTCCTCTTTCTCTCCTTCCAGGGTATGGGTATTTATTGCTGTCTAGGAAGTGAGGAAAAGGAGGGACGTGGGGTGGGACTGGGTTCTTTCAGATAGCAGCTATTCAGAACTTTGAGGGCACAATGTTCTGGAAGATCCTGCAAGTCTTGGAGGTTGAGGATGAGGAAAATGGTTGAGGAAAAACAGAAAAAGGCAGGGAACATTCTATGTTTTTCATTCTCTTGATTTTCAGACTCTTTCTGAGCATGTCAGGGCAGCTCTGACTTCTCACATTCGGACATCCTCATGCTGCTAGCCCTGACACAGGCTACTCACATTATCCGTCCCCCATCCCCACCCCAACCCTGCCACCGACCCCACAGTTGATCCTTCTCAGGTCTGGTTCTCACCCTGCAAAAGGCTCTGGGAGCTACGTAGGAGAGAACTTGAGGAAGAGTCTGATAACCGGGTACCACCTGCACTGGAGCGGGAAGAAGAGGAGAACCTAGGGTGTAAGGGGGTCCCCGGAAGAAGGCAGGCTGCTGCCGGGAGGAGGGATGCTGAGATGAAGGGCCAAGTCGCAGTTCAAGCATTCCTGGGTCTAGAGATTCCCCTTTTGGATCTCCTTACCTGATTCCACCCAAATTGATGTTGGTTAACATCTTGGTAGAGTAGGAGTACAGCAGCCCCGAAGTGATAGCCGAGACCAGGAGCAAAAGCCAGAACACAGTCGAGTTTGTCACCTGCATCCTACCGACCTAGAGTTCCATCGCGCTGCCTTCCTGCACTGCGTTCTCCTGGGATTGGCCTCAGATTTAAGGAGTAGCCAGTATAAGGTGGGCAGGGAGGAGAGGAATTCCTGTGCTGACCTCTACTCCCCGCCCCCTTCTCAGCTCTTCCCTAGTCCTCCTCTCCTCACCACAATGTCCTTTCCCCTTCTCCCCGACCCCCACCTCAGGGAGTTAGACTTTTGGGAAAGGGACGAGAGGAGCATTGAGTCTGAAGGTGTTCGACTCCCTGCCTATGCCTCCAAAACCCCTGGGTCTCTATTCCATCGCTTAGGCTTGTGAGCCCGCTGGTCCAGCGGAGAGAAGCGGGGAGCTACCCGGGCGGCGGCTGAGAGCACCGAGAGTAGGTGCTTCAGACTTACGGAACAAGACGCTCATGTAAAAGGGAAACTTAGCCACTCGAGCCGATTCACCCTCCTTGCGGCTCCTCCTCAACTCTCTACCGTTGTGCCCCGCAGGGACATCCTTCTCCTGTAAATCTCTGGCTCACCTTCAGCTCTCTCCTCCCCCAGACAGTTTGTCTTTACCCATCTCCTCAAGATTTCAGGATGAAGGAGATCCCGAGGTCCCAAGGGTTCACCATTCTGCTCTACTTGCGGAAAGTTAGAAATTGTGGAAAAACGGACGTCTTGGGTCGTATTTGATGTAATCGGATGGGCTTTCAGGGTCATGGGGAGATGCTGACCCCTCGCGCGTCATCTTGGTATTGCGCCCCATCAACGCCTCCGCACCCTGTCTAGGCTAGCCTTTGATCCTGGGACCAAGCTTTAAACTTTCCTTCTATGGTGGATGCAGAAAGGTAGACTGTTATGGACAGTCCCATGTTTTGCCCCAGCCCTGAAGTTTTCCATGGTTCTGAACTCTAATGAGGATCTGGATCCAAGGATGCAGCACCTTTAAGCTCTTCAAGCTGACCTTGGAAGTGTGACTTTTTATTTTATTTTATTTTAAACCCTTACCTTCATCTTAGAATCAATACTGTGTATTGGTTCCAAGGCAGAAGAACAATGAGAGCTAGGCAATGGGGGTTAAGTGACTTGCCTAGGATGACACAAGGAGGAAGTGCCTGAGGTCAAATTTGAACCCAAGACCTCCCATCTCGAGGCCTGACTCTCAATCCACTGCTGCTCCAGGAAGTGCAACTTTTCAACTAATTGATTTCCCTGTGTTGTAGTTTCAAACCTAGACATAAGCTCTTGCAAGGAAAGGATATGCAGGCGTGCTCTTGGAAGAAAAGAGTAGGTGTACTTGCTGCAATAAATCTTAGGATTAATTCTTCATTCATAAACCCATGTCCTTCCAAACTAGGAACCCACCAGATTTTCTTTTCAAAAGATGCATCAATTTCAGGCCCCATTGTCTTGGCCGGAAGTGAGCCCTTTCTAATAGGCTGAGATGGGGAAGGGCAGTTCAAGTAGCTATTGAGGCTTGGCGAATGGTCCCACTTCTTTCACCATATTTTCTTTCCTCTTACTTGACCATGAAAAAGTAGACACTGACCATTTCTGAGCACTTTCTTCACTCTATGGTGTAATGGCTCTGGGACCTTCTTTATGCAGTTGTTTCCACAATCTCTTCTCTAGTATCAAGTCATGGTTGAGGTAGAAATGCATTTTTTTCCACTTTGGGTCATAGTAGTGATTAGCAAATTGTTGATAGCCCTTCATGATGAAACCATAAGGAGAGGGTGTTGAGGGAAGAAAGGGAGTTCAGATTATGACTACCTGGATTCCGCTTTTATGACATGAAAGGTCTTTATCCTGGACCCTCCTTTCGACTCCTCCTATCCTGAGCTCACAACCCCTGTGCATTCTCACGTCCCACTAGGTTGTGAACAAACAGCTATTCTCAGCTGGGCAGGTCTGAGAGTATCCACAGAGGGGATCCATCTACCACCACCTCAAGTCAGCTTTCCTAGATCACACAGTTGGATTGCAGAGAGCAGCAGAAAGGCACCAGTGGAGGGGCAGTAGAAACTCCAGTAGATGGTATTAAGGATCTTCATCCACAAAAACTCATGAACAAAGGCAATCCCAATACCGTCAGAGGCAGCCTAAGTTCTGTTGGGAAAGGAGCCTGGCTCTATATCCTCCAGCTGAGGTTGGTTCTCAACCGAAGCAAGTCTGGATGCATCAGCAAATACCTGTCCAAAGAGAAAGGTTTTTATTATTATTATTATCATTATTATCATTATTAAACCCTTACCTTCTGTCTTGGAATCAATACTGTGTATTGGCTCCAAGGCAGAAGAGTGGTAAGGGCTAGGCAATGGAGGTTAAGTGACTTGCCCAGGGTCACACAGCTGGGAAGTGTCTGAGGCCAGATTTGAACCCAGGACCTCCCATCTCTAGGCTCAATCCATTGAGCCATCCAGCTGCCCCTAGAAAGGCTTTATAAGGAAAAAGCATCCCATGGTTTGATTGATGGTCAGGATCAGGCCATTCAGACTAAAGATGGGATATGACCCCTTGGAACCTGGAGTTCATAGGATGGCAGGCAGAGCAGGAAGGGATCTTAGGGGTCCTCTAACCCAACTCCCTCATTTTACACATAAAGAAAGTCAATAATGTGCCCAGGATCTCCCTTTCTTATAGTCCATTGTGGTTCCCTGGGATAGATTAGTATGGGAGAACTTACACAATATGCCATATGCAGATTGTAAGTAATCATTTTCACAACTAATATTTATGTAGTGCTTTAAGGTCTCATAAATATAGGCTGTCCCCAAAGCCTTAGATGGTATTATATATAACTTTTTATCCTCACAATAACCCTGGACATTAAGTAGTATTATTATCCCCATTTTACAGATAAGGAAACGGAGGCAGACAGAGGTTAAGTGACTGGCCCAGGGTTACATAGCTGATAAAGTGTGTAAGGTAAGGTAGAGACTAGTAGCTGTAGGCAAAACTTCCTCCCAAACCTCTGCATCATGAAAGTTAACCAGTCTCCTAGTACCCTAACCCAAAGGTATGCTGGAGCCAATTCTTACTGACTCATGAGAGCTGATTGTTAAATTTTTACACCTTCAAAATCAGTGAAAGGGTGAGCATTTATGTCTTTAAAATCGGTGAAAGTTACAGATCAAGGCTTAATTTATTATTTTGTTTATGGTTTAGATTTTAGAAAGAAATGAAGACAATGGTAATGACAGAGATTAAATTTAGGAGTATCCTGTTTACATTTTTTATGTAGAAAGCCAGTTGTTAAACATTTCCCAGCATACCACTACTCTAATCCCATGGAGTAAGGAGGAGGGAGAGGGATCTTACTGTAAATGTTTTTCCATGCCAGCTTTTCCTATGATCTGGTCAGGTAGCATATACTTCAGCCATTCAGAATCCCACTGCCCTTCAAGGGAGGACAAGTAGTGGATACCCTAGGGACACAGACTATAAATTGGGAGTCTCCCTCTTTGGGAACCAAAGAACTCTATCAGTCAATTGTGTTTACTGTGTACCAGATGGGCAGCTAGGTAGTACAGTGCATAGAGTGCTAGGAGTCAAGAAGACCTGAGTTCAATCCAGCCTCAGACACATACTAGCTATGTGACCCTGGACTTAGTCACTTCTCTATTTGCCTCAGTTCCTCATCTGTCAAATGAGCTGGGAAAGGAAATGGCAAATCACTCCAGTAAATTTGCTAAGAAAATCCCAATTTCATGACTGAAAAACAACTAAACACTCATGTACCAGGCACTATATTAAGTTTTAGGGATTGTTAAAACAGTCCTTACCTTTATTTTTTTTTAAACCCTTAACTTCTGTGTATTGACTTATAGGTGGAAGAGTGGTAAGGGTAGGCAATGGGGGTCAAGTGACTTGCCCAGGGTCACACAGCTAGGAAGTGTCTGAGGCCGGATTTGAACCTAGGACCTCCCATCTCTAGGCCTGGCTCTCAATCCACTGAGCTACCCAGCTGCCCCGTGTCCCTACCTTTAAATAGCTTACATTCCAATGGGGAGCAATCCAATATTCTTATCCCAAACCTCCCCAAGTTTGTTCTATTGATTTTTCTGCCTTATCTTTTACAGGATAGTAAAAAGAAAACTAGATCTGACTTAGATTCAAATCCTAGTTCTATTACTATCTGTGTAACCTTGGCTAATGGGCCTTAGTTTCTTCATCTGTCAAAATTAGCAAGTGGATCTAGGTTATATTGGTGGTCTCTTCCTCCCTTCATATCTCTAATTTTCTCACTCTCTTTCTCCTCTCCTCTCCTCTTCTCTCTTTTCTCTCCTCCTCCTCCTCCTCCTCTTCTTTCTTTCTTTCTTCTTCTTCTTCTTCTTCTTCTTCTTCTTCTTCTTCTTCTTCTTCTTCTTCTTCTTCTTCTTCTTCTTCTTCTTCTTCTTCCTTCTTCCTCTCTCCCCCAACAAGTGGAAAGACAGGGCTTGCTATGAAAGGTGAAGCCATAGAAAGAGTTCTGAGTACCCATAGCCTGCTCATATTCACCCACTCACCCTAGAGTAGAGAAACCACTTTAGACTGAGCACACACTTGGGAGATAAAGAAGGAAGAAAAGCAGGTGGTCTCTGTAAAATGAAGGGGCTGGATGAAGTGACCTTTCAGATCCCTTCTAAACCTTAGATATTTTCTCCACCTCATCTTCATGGTGGAGTTTTCAGGGAGCCTCAGAGTCTCCGACTTTCAGAAACCTAGTGCTTCAGAAACAGGGTGTTCTTGAGTGCCCTGGGAGAATATGTCACTGCTTAGAATCCACTCCCCAAAATGTTTGTAGGCTGGATAGGGTGGGGCATGGTGCTTGGAGAGTTGGAATTGTGATGAATAGCTTCTGTGGGGAATGGGATGTCTCCTCACCTGAACACACATTCATGACTGTCTATCTCCTGGCTCACCTAAGATCTTTTTAGGATGCCTCCATTCCCCACCACAGCACAGCTGATATATTGGGGGGGCCCTAGTTTGGGGGCTGCTGAGAGACAGGTGGGCACTTCTCCAGAATTTCCTGAACCACTAGAGAAGAATGACTTCTTTCAAAACAAAATAATAAAAGGACTTTACTCAGAGTCCTCGATAGGACCTGGAAATCTGTTTCCCAAATCTCTGGTAGAGGTAAAAGGGTAAGGACACCGTGTATTATTCTCTTCGAGCCCCTCACCCATAAAATTACTTTTCCATCTCCATCATATCTTGTTTTCCCCAAATCCAGTGTTCCCATTGCAAGAACTCATTGGAGTAATTGAGGTCTATGAAGCCAAATGGAGGTTTAAAATGTTCCAGCCATTCCCACTCACTGAGGTTGAAATGTTCCAAGTCCAGGAAGAAGGTGAGGTTGGGTAGAAAGCATTCTGAGAGCTAAGAAGACTGGGCAGCTTTGACCTTCATGGAATCAGGGCAATCCTGTAACACTGAGAATGAGTTGAGCATGAAAAGATATTAAGGGGGCAATTAGGGCCAGAATGTCAGTGGGGACTGGGAAGGGGACCTGAGAAGGAAGGGCACTGGCTTCTGATAGGGGGCTCAGATTCTATCCTATTCCCAGGGTTAAGTGCTTATCCTCCTTTTGCCATTGTATAGGTAGTTTCTGGAAGGAATCCAGGTTCAATCTTCCTTCAACCTATTTTTCCTGTCTTATTTCATACTTCTCTCCTAGAAAATCTCAGCATTTCATACAAATTAACCTATTTGTTGCTGGTTCTACATATGAGATGCTGAATTCCCTATCTCTGTGCCTGTAAATCACTCCTTCCTTTTTACTTTTTAGAATCCCTCTTCTTGTCATTCAGTCATGTCTGATTCTTCCTGACCCCATATTTTTTTGTAAAGATACTGGAGTGGATTTCCATTTTCTTCTCCAGCTTTGTTTGACAGGTGAGGAAACTGAGGCAAACAAGGTAAAGTGACTTTCCCAGGGTCACATAGCTACCAAGTGTCTGAGGCTAGATTTGAACCCAAATTGCTTATTTAAAGACAAAACAAAACTTCTCTTCTGTCTAAGAATACTAAATATCGGTTCCAACACAGAAGAGTGGAAAGGACTAAGCAATTGGGGCAAAGTAACTTGCTCATGGTCCCCCAACTAGGAGGTCAGATCTGAACTCAGGTCTTCCTAACTCCAGGCTTAACAACTCTATCCACTCTACCATCTAGCTACCCCTTAGAATCCTTGGTTTCTTTCAAGGATCAGCTCAAATGCCATTACAGACTTCAGGAAGTCTGTAATGATTCCCTCTCTCTTTCAAGTTGTTATTGTGTGTGTGTGTGTGTACTTTACCTTCTATCTTAGAATCAATACTAAGTATCAGTAAAGACTTGACCAAAGTCACTCAGCTAGAAAGTGTCTGGAATTCAGATTTGAACCCATTACCTCCCATCTCTAGGCCTGGCTCTCTATCCACTGAGCCACTTAGCTGCCTCCCTCCCCATTTTATATATATTTTGCATTGGTTTATCTGTGTACATGTGGTTCCCCAGTCCTCAATCCAATAAAAATACAAGCCCCCTAAGATAGAATTATTTTATTTTTGCTTTTGTGTCTCCACTGGCAGGTCTTCACATAGTGGTGTGCTGAGCAGGATATAGTCGTGCCTATTTACCTGCGCAGTCTGCTGTGTTGCTCTCAGTTTGTACCCAAGATCAGATGGTTCACATCCTTTGTCTTAGTATAAAACTATTATGAATGCCACATTTATCAGCCTTTGTCAGAAGAGAAGAGAAAGAGAAAGACTGAGAGGGAATGAGGGGTTTGGAGCAGTGGCAGGAATTGAGGGAAGACATTATTCTATCTTGGGACTCAATCCTGGAGCTAGCTCAATTCCTTTCCTGTTCAATTGTGATTAAATCCAATTTTTGTCATGTGACAAAATTTTATTCAATTGTGGGAATTGGGAAAACAAACTTATATTTTTATCCAAAGATATTTTATTTCCCCAATTACATGTAATAATAATAATTTCCCATTTACATGTAATAATAATAATGATAATTCAGTATATGTTTTCCAAAATTATAAGGTCTAACCATCTCCCTTCATCCCTTCCCTCCCCCCATTCAGAGATGGTGAGCAATTTGATCTGGCCGATACATATATTATCATGTAAAACACACTTCCATATTGGTCATTGCTATAAGGGCACACTCATACAAAACCAAAATCCCAAAATAAAATCAGAAATACACTGATGTGAAAGATTGTACGCTTTGATCTGCATCCATTCAACTCCAACAGTTCTTTATCTGGAGGTGGATAGTATTCTCCGACATAAATCCTTCAGAATTGTTCCAGATCTTTGCATTGTTGAGACTAGCCATGTTTTCACAGTCGATCATCATACAATATTGTTGTTACTGTTTACAATGTTCTCCCAATTTTGCTTTTTTCACTCTGTGTCAGGTCCATGCCACACAGCACCATCACCTTCCCTAATAAACTAGTGACCCTCTATTGCCTCTAGGATCAAATAAAAAATGCTCTATTTGGCATTCAGAACCCTTCATAACCTAGCGCCTTCCTACCTTTCCAGGCTTCTTACATCTCACTTCCTTCCAGGCACTCTTCCATCCAGTGGCACTGGACTCCTGACCATTTCAGACATAAGACACTCCATTTCTCCCCTCTAGGCATTTTCTCTGGCTGTCCCCCAAGTCTGGAATGCTCTCCTCCTCAGCTCTTTCTACTGACCTCTCCAGCTTCCTTTAAATCCCTTCTTTTGCTGAATACCTTCCCTAACTCTTCTTAATTCTAGACCATTCACTTTGCTAATTACTTCCAGCTTATCCTATATATAGCTTGTTTTTTATTTGTTTATATTGTTTGTATGTTGTCTCTCCCATCAAATTGTAAACTCCTTGAGGGTAGGGATTATCCTTTGTCTGTTTTTGTATCTCCAGAGTTTAGCACAGTGCCCAGTTAATAAATATTATCTGATTGATTAAATACATAAATTGGGTCAAAAAAAAGGGTAATCTTGGTCTGACTATGGAAAGTGTTTTCCACTGAACTTCATAGCTCTAAGTGTCTGGTGACAGCACAGACCTCTCCCCAAATACCACAAGACGTGCAGGGGAGGTGCAACTAAAAACCCCAAACTGGTCTAATGGTGGAAAGCACCTTGCTTTAGGTGTGCTCCTTACTTTGAAGTCTTGGGACAAGCTGGTGGGGAGCATGGCATTGAGCTCTTCTTTTTTTTTAAACATTTATTAATATTTATTTTTTAGAAAAGTTAACATGGTTACACAATTCATGCTCTTACTTTCCCCTTTACCCCCCCCCAGCTCCCCGCCCCCCCCCCCATAGCTGATGCGCATTTCCACTGGTTTTAACATGTGTCATTGATCAAGACCTATTTCCAAATTGTTGATATTTGCATTGGTGTGGTAGTTCCCAGTCTACATCCCCAATCATGTCTGCCTCAACCCATGTGTTCAAGCAGTTGTTTTTCTTCTGTTTCCACTCCTGTAGTTCTTCCTCTGAATGTGGGTAGTATTCTTTTCCATAAATCCCTCAGAATTTTCCTGGGTCATTGCAATGCTGCTAGTACAGAACTCCATTACATTCGATTTTACCACAGTGTATTGGTCTCTGTGTACAATGTTCTTCTGGTTCTGCTCCTTTCACTCTGCATCAGTTCCTGGAGGTCTTTCCAGTTCACATGGAATTCCTCCAGTTTATTATTCCTTTGAGCACAATAGTATTCCATCACCAGCATATACCACAATTTGTTCAGCCATTCCCCAATTGAAGGGCATACCCTCATTTTCAAGTTTTTTTGCCACCACAAAAAGCGCAGCTATAAATATTTTCGTACAAGTCTGTTTATCTATGATCTCTTTGGGGTACAAACCCAACAATAGTATGGCTGGATCAAAGGGCAGGCATTCTTTTATAGCCTTTTGAGCATAGTTTCAAATTGCCAGCCAGAATGGTTGGATCAGTTCACAACTCCACCAGCAATGCATTAATGTCCCAATTTTGCCACATCTCCTCCAGCATTCTTTACTCTCCCCTTCTTTCATTTTAGCCAATCTGCTAGGTGTGAGGTGATACCTCAGAGTTGTTTTGATTTGCATTTCTCTAATTATTAGAGATTTAGAACACTTTCTCATGTGCTTATTGATACTTTTGATTTCTTTGCCTGAAAATTGCCTATTCAAGTCTCTTGCCCATTTTTAAATTGGGGAATGGCTTGATTTTTTATACAATTGCTTTAACTCTTTGTATATTTGAGTAATTAGACCCCTGTCAGAGTTTTTTGTTATAAAGATTTTTTCCCAATTTGTTGTTTCCCTTTTGATTTTGGCTACATTGTTTTTGTTTGTACAAAAGCTTTTTAGTTTGATATAATCAAAATCATTTATTTTACATTTTGTAATTTTCTCTAACTCTTGCTTGGTTTTAAAATCTTTCCTTTCCTAGAGATCTGACAAGTAAACTATTCTATGTTCCCTTAACTTATTTATAGTTTCCCTCTTTATATTCAAGTCATTCACCCATTCTGAATTTATCTTGGTGTAGGGTGTGAGATGTTGATCTAAACCTAATCTCTCCCATATTGTTTTCCAAATTTCCCAACAGTTTTTGTCAAATAGTGGATTTTTGTCCCAAAAGTTGGGCTCTTTGGGTTTATCATACACTGTCTTGCTGATGTCACTTAGCCCAAGTCTATTCCACTGATCCTCCCTTCTATCTCTTAGCCAGTACCATACTGTTTTGATGACTGTTGCTTTATAGTACAGTTTAATATCTGGTACTGCTAGGCCCCTTCCTTCACACTTTTTTCATTATTTCCCTTGATATTCCTGATCTTTTGTTATTCCAGATGAACTTTGTTATAGTTTTTCCTAATTCAGTAAAAACGTTTTTTGGTAATTTGATAGATATGGCGCTAAATAGGTAAATTAAATTAGGTAGAATGGTCATTTTTATTATGTTAGCTCATCCTACCCATGAGGAATCAATGTTTTTCCAATTGTTTAGATCTAGTTTTAATTGTTTGGAAAGTGTTTTGTAGTTGTTTTCATATAGTTCCTGTGTTTATTTTGGTAGATAGATTCCTAAGTATTTTATATTGTTTAGAGTGATTTTAAATGGTGTTTCACTTTCTATCTCTTGCTGCTGCGATATGTTGGAAATATATAGAAATGCTGATGATTTATGTGCATTTATTTTGTATCCTGCAACTTTGCTAAAGTTGTTGATTATTTCTACAAGCTTCTTTTTTTTTTTTTTTTTAATGGGTAAGTTTTTTTTTATTAATATTCATTTTTAACATGGTTACATGATTCATGCTCCTCCTTTCCCCTTCAACCCCCCCCCCCGCACCCCCCCTACCCATGCGCATTTCCACTAGTTTTGTCATGTGTCCTTGATCAAGACCAATTTCCAAATTGTTGGTAGTTGCATTGGTGTGGTAGTTTCGAGTCTACACCCTCAATCATGTCCACCCCGACCCATGCGTTCATGCAGTTGTTTTTC
>NC_058133.1:207059529-207071872 GCF_016433145.1 Gracilinanus agilis | reverse complement strand
ATCCCCCATGCCATCTTAGATTATTTAGTGTTCCACCCTCACCCTGTTAATTATTCTTCTGATTACTATAATAGTGAATATTATAATAGTGAATAGAGTTCACTACAGAGAATTAAACATAACATTTCTCTACAAAGGAATACAGATAATTAGATCTCACTGAGGCCCTTAAAAAGGCAAATTTAAAAATTATAAGTTTTCTTTCTTTCCCCTCTGTATCTTATTTACCTTTTCAGGTTTCTCTCGATTTTTGTGGTTGGATATCAAACTTTCCATTTAGCCCCGGTCTTTTCTGTGCAAATACCTGGAATTCTTCAATTTTGTTGAATGCCCATACTTTCCCTTGGAAATATATAGTCAATTTTGATGGGTAGTTGATCCGTGGTTGCAGGCCCAGCTCTCTTGCCTTTCTGAATATTGTATTCCACGCCTTGAGGTCTTTTAGTGTTGAGGCTGCCAGATCCTGTGTGATCCTGATTGTTGCTCCTTGATATTTGAATTGTTTCTTTCTGGCTTCTTGTAAGATTTTTTCTTTTGCTTGGAAACTCTTGAATTTTGCAATGATGTTTCTTGGTGTTTTCCTTTCTTGATCGAATGCCGCAGGTGTTCTATGAATCCTTTCAATGTCTATATTGCCCTCTTGTTGTAGGACTTCAGGGCAATTTTGCTGAATTATTTCTGTTAGTATAGAGTCCAGGTTGTTATTAATTTCTGGTTTTTCTGGAAGACCAATTATTCTCAAATTGTCTCTTCTAGACCGGTTTTCTTGGTCTGTCACTCTCTCATTGAGATATTTCATGTTTCCTTCTATTTTTTCAGTCTTTTGGCTTTGTTTTATTTGTTCTTGTTGTCTTGAGAGATCATTAGTTTCTACTTGCTCAATTCTAGCCTTTAGGGATTGATTTTCGGCTATAATCTTTTGGTTTTCGACCATAATCTTCTGGTAATCGGCCATAATCTTTTGGTTTTCGGCCATAATCTTCTTGTTTTCGGCCATAATCTTCTGGTATTCCTTTTCAATCTGGTCATTTCTTGTGTTCAATTTGCTTATCAGTTCATTTGGTTTCTGAGCCTCGCTTTCCAGTCGCAAGATTCTACCTTTTAAGCTGTTATTTTCTTGCCAGATCTCTTCCATTTTCCTCAGAATCTCAGATTTGAACTCTTCCATAGCTTGTGAGGAGTTTTCCTTATTTGGGGAGGGTCTGGATGGTTGTTTGTTCTCCTCCTCTGTTTGCTTGGTTGTCTGGATTTTCTCTGTGTAGAAGCTGTCGAGTGTTAAAGACTTCTTTTTTTTGTTATTATTCTTTCTCTTCTGAATTTCCTGTAACTGATTAGCCATCATTAGCCCAGCAGCTTCTCAGGTTTATCCTCGCTCTCTGTGTCTGTCTGAGATCTATTGACTCCTGAGGTCTGAGTTCTAGTTTTTTCCAAGGTCAAGCCCCCTGGTGGGCCCTCTTGCTTGATCCTCTGCTGGAGGTTTCTTTACAAGTCTCAGGGCGCTGCTTCCACACTCGTATACCCGTCTGCACTGGTTCCCCACTTAGGCTTTAGTTCCTGGCTGTGTTTGCCTCCACCCAAGCCTCTGCTCAGCCGGCACCCACGCCTCTGTTCAGTGGGCGCGCGCCCAGCGTCCACTCTCTGCTCCCGCGCGCGCTCAGATTTCGCGTGCGTTCTTGACTTAATGGGGTCCTAAGTCTTGCTGCTCTCAGGAACAGGTCCCGGAGCTGCTGATGACTCGATGGGTGCCCCAAACTTGCTCTATTTCTTTTTAGCTGGGTTTGGAGCTATAGGTGAGTGTGGAGGGGGTCGGGGTGGGGCAGTTGCTCAGCTCGCGATTGAGTGAGTGAGAGCCCTTTTTAGCCTGGAGATGTCTCGATTCCACGTACCTTCCACGCTGTGCCCTGTTGTGGGGTTCCTCCGTTCGTCTGGACTTGTTTTTATGTCCCCTTGAGGAGTTTTGTGTGTTTCGGTCAGGAGAGGTTAAGAGCTGCTTCTTACTCTGCCGCCATCTTAACCCGGAGACCTAGTTCTTTTGCCTTTCTGAATATCATATTCTAAGCCTTGTGGTCTTTTAGTGTGAAGCCTGCCAGATCCTGTGTGCTCCTTGATATCTGAATTGTCTCTTTCTGGCTTCTTGTAAAAATTTTTCTTTTACTTTGAAGCTCTTGAATTTGGCTATTATATTCCTGGGGGTTGTCTTTTCTGGGTCTAGTGTAGAGGGTGATCTATGGAGCCTTTCAATGTCTATATTGCCCTCTTGTTGTAGAACTTCAGGGTAATTTTGCTGAATAATTTCTTTTAGTATGGAGTCCAAGTTTCTATTAATTTCTACTTTTTCTGGAAGACCAATGATTCTCAAATTGTCTCTTCTAGACCGGTTTTCTTGGTCTGTCACTTTCTCATTGAGATATTTCATGTTTCCTTCTATTTTATCAGTCTTTTGACTTTGTTTTATTTGTTCTTGCTGTCTTGAGAGATCATTAGCTTCTAATTGCTCAATTCTAGCCTTTAGGGACTGGTTTTTGGCTATAATCTTTTGGTTTTCCTTTTCAATCTGGTCATTTCTGGTCTTCAATTTACTTGCCTCACTTTCCAATTGCGAAATTCTGCCTTTTAAACTGTTATTTTCTTGCCAGATTTTGGTTTCCAATTTTCTTACCATTTCGTTTGATTTTGGGGCTTCTTTCTCCAATTGGGAGTTTCTGTCTTCTAACCTGTTAATTTCCTTTTGAGCTATTTCCCATTTCTCTAGCCAAATCTCTTCCATCTTTCTCATCATCTCAGATTTGAACTCTTCAATAGCTTGTGGCCAGTTTTCATTATTTTGGGAAGGTTTGGATATGATTACTTGTTTGTTCTCCTCTGTTGTTTGCTCTGTTGTCTGGATTTTATCTGTGTAAAAGTTGTCGAGTGTTACAGATTTCTTCTTGATGATCTTTCTCTTTTGAGGTTCTTGTCTCTGGCTTGCCATTATTAGCCCTGCGCCCTCTCAGGTTTATCCTCACATTCAGGGTCTGTCTGCACTCTTTAGGCTCCTGAGGTCTCAGGTCTAGTTGTTCTCAGGGTCAAGCCTCCTGGTGATCCTCTTGCTTATTCCTCTGACCGAGGCTCCTTTAACAGTCTCAGGGTGCTGCTTCCACAGCCGTGCACCCCTCTGCACTGGGTACCCACTCAAGGTCCGTGCCTGCGCTCAGGATCTGAGTCCTCACCTGTGCTCAGGATCCATGTTTGCGCCTGTGCCTGCGCTCAGGTTCTGTGTTCAAAGTCTGCGTGTTCTTTAGCCTCTTGGGGTCTTAAGTCTTGCTGCTCTCAGGAGCATGCCCTGGTGACCCCAGGTAGCTGCCAAGGACTTAATGGGTGCCACAAACTTGCTCTAAGTCTTGTGGACTGGCTTTGGCACTGTAGGTGGTGTGGGGTGGGGGAGTGGATTGCTCAGCTCATGTTTTAGTGAGAGCTGTTTCACCCCTTTATAGCATGGAAATACCCCGATTCCATGTACCTCCAATGCTGCGCCCTGTTGTGGGGTCCCTTTGTTCCTCTGGATTTGTTTTTATGTCTTCTTGAGGAGTCCTATATGCTTCAGTTAGAAGAGGTTAAGCAGCTGCTTTTTACTCTGCCACCATCTTAACCAGGAAGTCTTGGCATTGAGCTCTTCTATCTGAGCTTCATCCAGCAGAATACTGTGGCAAGTGTGTATATATATGTGGGGGCTAGAGAGGACTCATTCATGCAGGTTAAAAGCTCCAATTTCATCATTTCCATACAACTCTGGGAGCATATTTTTAATCTCCGCACTGGGTAAAATATACTTTTCTTTTTTCTTAAAATGATAGCATTTGTCTGGAGGACAGTTTGGAACTACACCCAAAGAGCTATAAAACTGTGTGCCCTTTGGTCCTGTGATACTATTACTGGGTCTATATACCAAAGAGATCATAAAAAAGGGGAAGAGAGCTACTCGTACAAAAATATAGCTGCTCTTTTTGTGGTGGCAAAGAATTGGAAATCAAGGAGATGTCCATCAGTTGGGGAATGGCTGAACAAATTGTGGTATATGATGATGATGGAATACTATTGTGCTATAAGGAATAATGAATGGGATGATTTCAGAAAAAGCTGGAAAGACCTATGTGAACTGATGCAGAGTGAAATTAGCAGAACCAGGAGAACATTTGTACATAGTAACAGCAATATTATACAATGATTGTCTGTGAAAGACTTAGCTACTCTCAGCAAGATAATGATCTAGGACTATTCTGAAAGATTTATGACAAAGAATGCTCTCTACCTCCAGAGAAAGAACTGTTGGAATCAGATGCAGATCAAAGCACACTTTCTTTCACATTAATTTATTGATGGTTTTATTTTGGGGGTTTGTTTTTATATGAGTATTTTCTTATAACGATAACCAATATGGAAGTATGGTTTGCATGTATAGAAATATACATGTATAACCCAAATCATGTTGGGAGGGAGACAATATGGCTCTTATAATTTTGGAAAACATGTTGAAAATTGCTATTACTTATAACTGGGAAAATAAAATAGCTTAGAATTTTTTAAAATGATGACTTTTTTGCTCATATGCAAATAGGTTGAGTGGGACTAACAGAGTGAGAAGTCAACAACCATATGCTAAGTGACCGGGGATACTAAGAAAGGCAAAAAATAATTCCTGCCTTCAAGAAGCTTACAATCTAATGGGTAAGGAATAAGGGCATATAGTCTTCTCTTTACATTTATTTGGAATTTATATTCCTGAGAAGGACCGGTCATTAGACTAATTTTGAGACTCAAACAGATTTGAGATCTAATTGCCATCATAAGACCATTGATTTATATTGAAGAGTCTTTAGGGATAATCTTGCCCAATCCCCCTCTTTTGTACTCAAAGAAATTATAACCCAAGAAGGTTATGTAATTTGTCCTATCATGCAGATGCTCTATTATTAAAAGTTATGTTGACTCAGTGACCCATTATCTCCAGACCTACTTGTCACTGAGTGTTGGGAGAGAAGGCATCACCAGCCTGTAGCTCAGTATTCCCTGTGTGGTACAGAGAGGGGGGCATAACAGTTTTGCAGGCTTTGCAGAGTTCTTCTGTCAGTTAAGGATTTTAGAATCTTGGGGAAAAGTTTCAGTTTGTCCTGGGAACTCGTGCAGGGAACCAGGGTCCAGCTGAGTTCCTTCTTGAGATTGAAACCTTGCCTAGATTTGCAGTTTTCTTTGAGATTTGTTAATTTAGCTAAATCCTTTGAATCTCCCTACCCTACCTTATTCCCACTTCATTTCCCCTTACCTGAATGTCTGAGAAGAGTGAAAAGGAGAGTGAATCTGAGAGTTAGTTCAAATCTGTGTTGTTAGTCCTACCCTGGCAACAAATTATCTCTTGAATCTTTGTATCCAGCTTCTTAACCCATTGATTACAAAACCACCTTAAGAGCTGAGTTAAGGCAGGTCCTTTGTCAGTCTCATGTTCCTGCTTCCCTTCCCCCACCTGAGGTTTCTCTAAGCGGCTGTTAGGGCTACCTTAACCCTTTACCCTGCCAATCTATCCTAGAAGACAATAAACCCCATTTGTGTTTAAACAAGACCTTTTGGCTAATTCTTTAATTAATTAGTAAGAGAGAGAGGAAGAGAGAGAGGAACAACATACTCTCTGCAGTCTGAGGGAAGCTGAGGGTATCCATTTTGAAGGAAGTGTAACTTCAATACTAGTCCCTTCCTGTGAAATTGACTAAAGTCTGAAGTCAGTTTCAAGCTGTTTTGGGTGACTCTAACTTGGCTCTGTAAAGTGTCCTTTTACTGGAAGGGATCAGTCTATTTCCCTTCAGTGTTTTGTCTTTAACCTGAGTCCCAGTCTGTAATCTCTGCTGCTGTTTGCCTGCCTTAGATTAATTCGTCCTCTCCCTTGCAACCCTTGCTACTTCAGTGTTATACTCCCTAAACTCAGACATTCCCTTATTTCTCTTACCACATCAAGTACCAACCTTCATCATTATACCTGCCTCATCCACTATATTGCCTTAATTTTTCCTACTACCTAGTCTATTTCCTTGATTACCTCCAGGCTTGGGTCCCTTGCCTTGCCTTATTCCCTGTTCCTACCAGTGATTACCCCTAGCTTCAGCCTCATATTACATCCTGCAGATTCCCCTATACATCCTACATAATCCCCTTTTTACATCTTAAATAATTCCCCTATTACACCTGATACCTATCATGTAGTCAGGTTGGCCCTCTACCTGTCACAGAGGCAAGTTACATGCCCCATCTATATGAGAATTGTCACCGACAGTCCACCTGACCCAAACTCTTTTACTTACTTGGACCTATCGAAATTTTCTTATTAAAAAATTGGTCCCCTTTGAAACCTTGCTAGTCCCCGGGAATCAATCTGTCACCATTTTGCTACCTTGACTTATTTTTAATAAACTCCTTTAATTTTCTTTGTCCTGAGTTTTGCCTCACTAATCAGAGTAAAAGCCCCAAAGAAAAACATCTCTTTTTACAATGTAGTAGGGCTGAGTGTTGAGCCCAGATCCTCTGAGTTCAGAGTTAGTACTTTTCCCCCTGCTCCATGAGACCTCAATCCTGATCATCCTATCTTGTTACCTTAGATATAAGCTGAAAATAAAATAAAATGAAATTAAAAATTGTAAATCAAAATAAACTTTAAATCATCAAAAAAATTCCTTATTAGAGCAGAACACAAAAATAAGGTTGACTATGAAACCATCAATATCCACCTCATAAAAGAATACAGCAAATTGCTTTTAAGATACCTTTATCTTCTGTTTTAGAATTAATACCAAGTGTTGGTTACAAGGCAAAAGAGCCCTAAAGGCTGGGTGATTGGAGTTAAGCGACTTGCCCATGGTCACACTGTTAGAAAATGTCTGAGGTCAGATTTGAACCCAGAATCTCTTAGCTCCAAGCCTGGTTCTCCATCCACTAAACCATCTAGCTTCCCCCATTTTGTGCATTTAAAAAAATAAATATTTCAGTAGCCCTCTTTTGAGAAGCATGACTACAGCTAATCCTGCCTCTTCCCTTAACTAAAAACCAAGGGAAAGAAAGAATAGAAACCCTTGCAACAAACAAGAATGGTCAAATAAAACAAACTTATACCAAGGCTGTCCAAAAATCTGTTTCCTTCTACGCCCTGAAACCCATCTCTGTCAGGAGGTAGGTACCATGCTTTTCCATAGATCCTCTAGTGGTTGATCACTGTTATAATCAACATTTTGATGCATTCCAAAGTTGTTCTTTATAGGGTTGCTGACCTTGTATAAAGTTCTCCTGGTTCAGTTTACTTTAATCTGGGTCAGCTCATGCTACCCAAGATTCTCTGAAATCCTCACTTTGATCATTTCATATAGTATAAGACTTGAATTCAAATTCAGTCACAGATCTTTGTTAGTTATGTGACCTTGGACAAGTCACTTAACCTGTCTGCCTCAACTTCCCTATCTATAAAATAAGAATAACGATGATATCTACCTTTTCAAGGTTTTTGTGAGATAATATTTGCAATAGCCTTTTGCAACATGAATGATGGCTATTATTATTATTAAATATTCATTGGAGATGGAAGATCCTGGGTTCGAACCTGACCTCAGACACTTTCTGGCTGTGTGATCCTGGGTAAGTCACTTAACTCCAATTGCCCAGCCCTTACTGCTCGTCTACCTTGGAATCAATTCTTTTTTTTTTTTTTTGAGATTTCATTCTGTTTTATTTGTTGTTTTCTTTGATTTTATTTATTGTTTTCTTTGTTTTTTTATTTCATTTTTTATTTGATTTTCTTTAAGTTAGAATTTTAGTTTTCATTTTATTTGATTTTCTTTAAGTTAGAATTTATCCATGTATAAAGATTAATTCTTAGAAATCACTGCTGTACCATAGTCAAATGACTATATCATCAATGATCCCATTTCCTTATTAAAAATCCCATAACCCAAAAAGATCTGGTTTTGCAAGGCTGATTGCTTTGCCCATTCAATTGACTTCTTAAAGTCTTATAAGTTTACAGACAAAATGTTTTTGCTTTGAACCTGTCCATAAAAATAATCATCAACTCTTTATTTTCTTTATTCTCTCTTTCCATAGTTTAATCCTTACAGAATCTCAATGCTCTATATTAGATCTAACATAGAGGATTTTACACCAGACTATCACAATTTATTTATCTGGGAGTTTTCAGGGACATGGACTTGACCTCTTTTAGTCCCTCCAATGTTTTCCTTTTTGGTAGTAAGAAATACATATTTCTTGAATTCCAAGGAAAATAATTGCAAAATAGAGAAGAGATTCAGAAACAACTAATACTAACGCTGATTCCCAATTCATATAATTTTTCCTTTTTCTTAAGTCAGAAAAGGGTTAAGAAATCTGCAGACAGTTTCACTTTTTAGTAATACTCTCTCACATCTGTGTTGATATTTCAAGAAACAAGGTGCACTTGCACACCTCAAATACCCTCTTATTACTTCATCAGAGGGGTGAGACTTTTGCTCATTCCCAGACATCAATCAACTGCATCATGAACCTGAGGCCTTGGATAGGATGGACGGAACAGTACGGATCAGGTCCTCTATCCCTTCCACATCTTCTCCATTCCCTCTTATTTGTACATTTGGAAAGACCTCCAAGTGTCAGCAAAAAAACCAAGAAACTAATGAGTGCCAATTAACTAGGCAATGACTAAAACAACTGTAATAGATGAATGCTGACAAATAATGAGGAAAAATTATAAGCATTAGGATTTTAGACAAAAAGTCTTTATCAATGTAGTATTTTTTGCACGGTATGAAATTTGGGGTATTTAATGAGGTCTCATCTGCGGGACAGTCAATGAAGACTGGGAGACAGCAAAACACCTTTCCTAGTGAAATGAAGACACTGAATCAACAGCATAATGTGCCCAGAGTATAGTCAAATATGAGCTCAAGAAAAAGCCCTTCCTGTAATCATTTCCTATACACCCCTTCATTCCAGAAAGAATATTGTTCACCACTGATCATACAACTCTTAAATACTTTATAGAGTCTAGAGGGATTTGAATGAACACAAAAGATTTGATCAGGCCTTTGGATGAAGACAAAAATTGATCCAGAAAGAAATGATCACTTTTTGCAGATGATACGATGGTATACTTTGAAAATTCAAAAAAGTCAACTAAAAAGTTAGTAGAGATAATTCATAATTTTAGCAAAGTTGTGTTGGATTTAAAAATCAGTCTGGCAGTCTACTGAACTATTTCTGGCCTGGGCAAGCTACCCCCAGCCCCCAAGGTTTCCCAGCACAGTCTTCCTTATCTCCCCCTATCATAAACCTAAAACTGAAGCTATCTTATCTGATGAATATTAACTTTCTTGAGGAATGTTTGTCTATGTTTGCCTGCTTTACAATATTTGCCTATTTAATGTATGTTTGCCAAACGCTTCCAGACCCCTGACCCTGAAACCCCCCCTCCCCAGATGCTTCCTGACCACCTGTCCCTGACACTACCTTGATAATTATGTTTGTACCAACCCCCTTCCCCAAACATTTCTATATAAACTCTTGGCAGAGAATTCCAAGGGGTCATTCAGGCCCGCCTCTCTGCCTAGGACCCTAGCTATTATTGCTAGTAAAGAATGAGCCTCTTCTTGCATATTGCAATGTCAGTGTGATTCTTCCTCCGGCCATGATCAAACCTGGGTTAGGTATTAAAATTTGGGTACAACAGTTGCAGGATACAAAATAATCCTACATAAATGATCAACATTTTTATATATTTCCAACAAAAATCAGCAACAAGAGTTAGAAAGAGAAACTCCATTTACAATCACTCTAGACCAGTGATGGGCAAATTTTTAAAGAGGGGCCAAAGGAAAGGAAATGATCATCTGTGAGTCTATTTCTAAGGCAACTCTTTTGAAGTTTCATTGTATTGTATCCTACTCATTGTATTCATAAGATTAGGAAGAATGTCAGCAGGCTGGATAGAACATTTCAGGGGGATGCATCTGGCCTGTGGGCAGTAGTTTGTCCATCACTGCTCTAGACAATATAAAATATTTGAGAATCTTTTTGCCAAGACGGAATCAATTCTTAGTAAAAGAGAAGGAAAGGATTTAAAAAATAAAAAAAAAAATCAAGGTAATTTTGAATTTGGAAGTGGATTGGGGGAGGCACTAATAGCTGGGACAGATCTACTCACTATTTCATATAAGGATAAGCTTCATGTAAGATTGCAAAAGCTTCAGGGTTTCATGATGTTGGCCATTTTAATCCTCATTTACATTCTCACCCTAAGACTAACCCTTGCTAGGAGCTGCATAGAATCACCTAGGTCAGACACAGAGATACTCATCAGAGCATCACTGATTTACTTCCAGTTAATTAATCTTCTATCATTAAGCTGAAGTTGTGCTGTTCCTTATAAATAATTAAATAAATAAACAAATAAATAAATAAAACCCAGAAGGTGACTTCTGCCTTAGTATCAATTCTAAGACAGAAGAGTAGCAAAGGCTAGGCAATTGGGGGTAAGTGATCTGGCCAGGTCACACAGCTAGGAAGAGTCTGAAGTCATATTTGAACTCAGGTTTCCTGACTCCAGAGTTGGTGCTCTACTCACTGAGCCACCAAACTGCCTTATATTGTTCTCTTAAATGGATTTCTTATTTCTCTTTCCTCTGGAATGTTGCTCTGCAGAGTCTTTGTTCCCTGTGCCTTTTTGTATTGCCTTTGTTTGTTTTTTAGAATTTTGTCAAAGCTCAAAAGTAAATCCTGTGCTTTTCACCTGAGATTTTTGTCCATTTTTTAGTAGCCATGTTAATGCCTTATCCCCCTCTTTGATGTTCTAAAGAATCTTGTGAATTTTCTTCCCATGGGGTAAGAATGATTTACTTATTCCAATTATGTAAGGGGAGTGAAGTGTAGAAACCAATTACACAGCTCTGGAAAGTTTACCAACTGAGTTGGAAGAAGTTTTCAAAGTGTCTACTAAAGTATCTGTCTGTTCTTAGACATTGAGTGTAGAGAGCTCCATGTCCTTGGTTATCCATGGATGATCATAAATTCTGAAGACATTTAAAGTACTCTTCTTCATATTGTTCCCCTGCTTGGAACATTCCCCACCTGCCCAGCAGGATCTACTATGTTCAAGTTGGGTCTTGAAAAAGGAGAGACTTTTGAAATTAGAAATAAGGAGAGAGTGCATTCCAGGCATGAGGAACAACTTATTCAAGTGCTCAGAAGCAAGAGACAGCACGTTGAATTCAGAAAACAGCTAATGGGACAGCTGGGTGGCTCAGTGGACAGAATGCCAGGCCTGGAGATGGGAGGTTCAAATCTGGCCTCAGACACATTCCAGCTGTGTGACCCTGAGGCAAGTCACTTAATCCCAATTGCCCGGCCCTTACCACTCTTCTGCCTTGGAACTGATATACAGTATTGATTCTAAAACAGAAGGTTAAGGGTTAAAAAAAAAAAGAAAGGAAAAAATAGCAAATAGAACAAGTTGTCTAAAACAGAGTGAGGCTATTTGTTTGTTTTTCACCCCTTAGTACTTTCACAAGGCCTCATTTCTACTTTAGCTTCACTTTCTTCCTTTCCTAAAATTGACCAGTTCAACATTTTACAGTCTTGTACTCTGGCATCCCTTGTTTCCTTTTCCAATTGCTATTCATGCTTTGCCAAACTCCAATCCTGAATTACTTCTGCCATCCAGCTCCCTTGCTTCTACCTCTACTTCTACTTATGGGCTATTGAAAGATGTCAAAGTGGGGGCAGCTAGAATAGCATAGTGAATAGAGTGCCAAGCCTGGAATCAGAAGGAGGGAGGTTCAAATCTGACCTCAGACACTTCCTAGCAGTGTGTGACAACCCTATTTGCCTAGCCCTTGCCCCTCTGTCCTAGAGTTGATACTAGGTCAAAAGATAAGGGGAGGGTGGGGCAGCTGGGTAGCTCAGTGGATTGAGAGCCAGGCCCTAGGTTCAAATCCGGCCTCAGACACTTCCCAGCTGTGTGACCCTGGGCAAGTCACTTGACCCCCATTGCCTACCCTTACCACTCTTCCACCTATAAGTCAATACACAGAAGTTAAGGGTTTAAAAAAAAAATGAAAAAAAAAAAAAAAGATAAGGGGAGGGGGCAGCTGGGTGGCTCAGTGGATTGAGAGGCAGGCCTAGAGAGGGGAGGTCCTAGTTCAAATCTGGCCTCAGGCACTTCCTAGCTGTGTGACCCTGGGCAAGTCACTTAACCCCATTGCCTAGCCCTTACCACTCTTCTGCCTTGGAGCCAATACACAGTATTGACTCCAAGATGGAAGGTAAGGGTTTAAAAAAAAAA
>NC_058133.1:207048575-207059471 GCF_016433145.1 Gracilinanus agilis | reverse complement strand
AAAGAAAGAAAGAAAGAAAGAAAGAAAGAAAGAAAGAAAGAAAGAAAGAAAGAAAGAAAGAAAGGAAGGAAGGAAGAAAGGAAGGAAGGAAGGAAGAAAGAAAGAAAAAAAGAAAGAGCCTTTTAACATACAGGAATTGAATGAGAGGACTGAGGTTGTGCAGTAGAGAAAGAAGAGGTCCCAGATTATGTGAGTAGACCTTGACTTTGTACAGAATGAAGTATCAGGAAACATTTGTCAGCACTGTGACTTGTGACCCAGCTCTGGTCACAGATCCGGGGCAAACTGAGGCAGGAACTTGTGCCTGAGGGTAGCCTTCCACACTGAGGAGTGGGCTCTACATTATGTTATGAGTTTTCAGAATTTTTCACAGTGGCAAATGGTACTTGTGTGACTGATGCTGGCAACTAAGTGGAGACTGAGATCTAGTCTCCAGCCCAATCTGAAGCCTGTAGGTGAACAACCTGGTCAGAAATCTCAGATCAAATTGGATCCTTCTGTCTCTCTGAACCAGCAGATTTTTCTTTCTCTCTGCCCGGCTCCCTTCTCTTTTTCTTTCTTTTTTCCCTTGCCTTCTATATTAGAATAAATATTGTCAGTTCCAAGGCAGAAGAGAAGTAAGGGTTAGGCAGTGGGGTTAAGTGATTTGCCCAGGGTCACACAGCTAGAAAGTATCTGAAGACAGATTTGAATCCAGGACATTCCATCTCTAGGCCTGGGTTGCAATCCATTGAGCTACCTGGCTGCCCCCTAAACCAGTAGATTTCAACTGATCAATAATATCTGAGTCCAAAGCAGTCTAAAGCCTAGTACTAATATAAAATTCTGGAAATAGGCTGGTAGAATGAGCAAACAAACAAACAAAAAAAGAACCCCACCACAAAGTGGAGACAGTGATACTCAAGACCCAGATCCAGAAGAGAATGATTTCAAAATATTCATCTACAAGCAAAGCCAAAAAAAAAAAGTATAGTTTGAGCACAAGTTCAGTTAGATTTCCTGGAAGAAATGAAACAAGGAGATCAAAATGCAGGAAATTGAAAGCCTTTGAGATTTCTCAGTATCCTCCTCTTCAAACCACCCCACCCCAACATTTTGTCCTGACTGGGAAGACTAAAGGACTTTTGGGAATAAGAGAGGAAATATGGGCCCTAAGGAGAGACAGGTCACCATTGCAAGAAAAACAGTGCTGTAGGACTTTGCACACTCAAGTGGTTGAGCTTGAACCAATAACCGTATCTTCATCTGGTCAGATTTGACTAAATGCCTGAAATACAGCTATGTTGAGTCTGGAAAAGGCTAGAACTGATCAGACTTCAAAGCATCTGGATAAAACTGATAAAATGTTTTATCATGATAAGACTGACATTGGAGACATTTTTGTGGGATTTAAGCCTCCTTCAGGCATAGAACAGCTGAAAGGCTTTTATCATTTAACCATTTCACATTCATCTCATTTGGCGTTGTCCTATTATTTTCCAGTACCAGACAGTGGGAGAAATGGCCAAGATGTCTGGTGGCTTCTCTCAATTACAGAAGCTTCCCTTTCCAGGCCAGTTTATACTACTGCGACAGCCATGCCAGGAGATGATGTCACCATATAACTACAGACTGCCAGCCTTTTTCATTTGTAACTCACCAGGTAACTTGCTCAAGGAAAGGAAACACAAGGAAAAAGCAAAGTGAACCCACCAGCTGTGGTACAAGTCTGCCTACTTGAGTCCATGCCCCATGCAGAAAGTAGCCAAGTCACTATTATGTTGGGAAAGAGAAGAACCCTCCTCCATCCTATCAAAATCACATTTTGTCACCTGGAGAGCTGGAACCGAAAGCCCCCAGGCTTGAAGCTATCTTCTTTTATAAAGATGAAGGTGATGATAGCTAGTGTTTATAAAGCACTTTAAGAGTTACAAGCACAAGGAAAATGGACCCACTTGTACAAAAATATTGATAGCAGCTCTGGCAAAGAATTGAAAATTGAAGGGATGCCCAACAATTGATGGAATATGATTGTGCTGTGAGAAACAATGAACAGAATGATCTCCAAAAGAGCTGGAAAGACCTTTATGAACTGATGCAGAGTGAAATAAGCAGAACCAAGAGAACATTGTATACTGTAATAGCAATGTTGTGGAATGATCAAATGTGATAGACTTAGCTATGCAGCTATCCACCTCCAGAAAAAGAATGGGTGGAATCAGAATGCAGATGAAAGCATATGATTTTTCACTTTAGTTTATTTGGACTTTTATTTGGAGGTTTTGTTTTTATATGATTATTCTCTTACAAAAATGAACAACATACATGTGAACAATATACAATATAAAACCCTTACCTTCCATCTTAGAATCAATGAGTGTTAGGTGACTTGCCCAGGGTCACACAGATGGGAAGTGTCTAAGGCCAGATTTGAACCCAGGACCTCCCATCTTTAGGCTCTTCTCTCAATCCATTGAGCCACCAAGTTGCTTCCCAAGATGAACAATAATGAAATATTTTTGCTTGAATACAACCCAGAAAAAAGATTTACATAGCACAATATAAATATAATATATAATTTTATGTATCTAGATAGACAGACACAGGCAGATATATAGACAGACATACAAACAGATAGATAGATAAACAAATAGTCTTATTTGATCCTCATAACAACCCTCCCTGTGAGGGATATTATCCTCATTTTTTAGGATGGGAAAATATGATGCTGAGAGACCAGGATCACAGTTACTAGATTTTTGAGGCAGGATTTGAACTCAAGGTTTCTGGCTCTGGGTCCAACACATTATCCAACATAGCACCTAGCTGTTCTTCCCCACGCTGCAAAGCCCTCTGAGTTACCAAGCTCAAGCAGGTAATGCTTAGCTTATGAAGAGCACTGGGCTTGGAATCAGGAAAACATCTTCATGAGTTCAAATCCAGCCTCAGACACTCACTAGCTGGGCAAGTTACTTAACCCTGTTGGCATCAGTTTCTTCATCTGTCAAATGAGCTGGAGAAGGAAATGACAAATCACTCTAGTATCTTTTCCCAAGAAAGCCCTAAATGGGGTCACAGAGACTTGGACATGACCCAAAACAACCGAACAACAAACAACAAAGGCAATGAGTCAAGCATGGACAGAAACTGGTCTCCCCCAGAACTCCCACAGGGTCTACAGGAAGTAGATAGGGAATAGTTGAGAATGTGCTGCACAACTCATGTTCTATATTTCAGAGTTTAGGGTAGTTTCAAATGGAGGCAGCTCAACTAACGATTCTCACTGGGTAGAAGCAAGAAGCAAAGGAAATAGTCTTAAGAATTAAGGTTAAGACTAGGCCTGAGGGAGCTGTCAGTTTTCAAATTTAAATTTTACAGGGAACAGGGACCTAGTAATGATGAAATAAAAACAGATCAAAGGTCACCATGTAAATGCTTGGTGACTACTTGTGTCCTTTCTCTTTAAAATGGCATTATGCCACACTGGAAGGGGTAGAGTAGAGCTACTGACCTTTGCCTAGCATTCCTATTGCTATACCCACACGACTGAGCCGCTTACACATATATAAACATCTCATACTTAATATCATTTTCATCAGAATAAGGTAAGGGAGGAGATACTATAATTCTCATTTTATAGAAAATTAAGGCATAGAGAGATCAAAATGACTCGATCAAGGATACTCATCCAAGTGAGCCAAGCAATGAACCCAGATATCCTATTTCCAAGTCAAAAAGAAAATTCTTTATTTGGGCTGGTTATTTATCCTGATTAACAAAGCAAAATTTGGGACAAAGAGAATTAAAAGGAGTTTATTATAATTAAGGTAGCAAAGTGTTGAGAGGATGATCACTGGAGGTCAACCAGCAGCTTCTTGGTGGGCCAGCTTTTACTGGTAACTTCTGTTATGGGATAAAGACAATTCAGGTTGGTTCACATCAGCAAAAAAGATTGGGCCCTTACATTTCAGTTCCTCCCAAGGCAGCAAGTGAAAGACAATTTACAGGTAGGGTCTAGACATAACAAGCAGGGGTATATGAAAAAGAAGAAGATTTACGAAAAGCTTCAGATTCAGTGTTGCCCTCCTCAACAGAGTTTCCCCCAACATTAGATACTTGACAAGGAGTGCTGGGAACAATGAGTCACCAAGTCAATATAATTTTCAATATTACCCTATACCTGTGGTGGTGAACCTATGGCACCTGTGCCAGAGAGGGCACTCCGAGCCCTCTCTGTAGGCACACCCACTGTTGCCCCAGCACAAAGTTCACCAGAATTGGTCACTAGAAAGCCAGAGGGATGCAGGGATGCTCCTCTCCCCCTCTCCATTTGTACCTGAGGACATCATCCTCCCCTCTAAAAGATTTGCCATCACTTACCTATACCACAGTCAGTCAAATAACATTTATGAAGTTCCTACTATGTGTAGGACTATACTAAGGTCTAGGGACACAAAGACAAAAATCAGTTCCTGCCCTCAAGGAGCTCCTGGTCTAATAGGGAGACAACATGCAAACAGTTATGCCAGTCACCCAGTCAATAAGCATTTACTAAGTTCCTTCTATGGGGTAGCTAGGTAGCATGATGGATAGAGCACCAGGTCTGGAGTCAAAGGGATCTGGGTTCAAACCTGGTCTCAGATGCTTCCTAATTGTGTGACCTTAGGCAAGTCACTTAACCCTCGTTGCCTATCTTTCCTCTCAGAACTTCTACTTAGTATCCATTCTAAGACAGAAGATAATAGTTTCCTACTATGTGCCAAGCACTTTACTGGGCATTAAGCAACCACTATATGGACAGGATAAACTGGGAATAATCACAGAGGGAAAGCACTTTGAAAAAAGGAGGATTGAGAATGACTTCTTTCAGAATGTTCCTCTTTCTAACATGTCACTTAATATAAACAATATGGGTCCTGAATTCAAATCTGAACTCAGATACTTCCTAGCTGTGTATCCTTGGGCAGGTCACTTAACCCCAGTTGCCTAGCTCTTATCGTTCTTCTGCCTTGGAACCAACATTTAGTACTGTAAGCATAGTAAGACAGAAGGTAAAGTGTTTTGTTTTGTTTTTAATATACAAACAATTTGGAAATACTTCATAAAAAAACGTATCCTTTCAGAAGCATTTTGAATGATGGAAGGAAGGCAGAAGATCAGAATATCTAAAGAAGTATCAGTCATGGAGTGGGAGGTCAAAGGAAATTTTAAGTAGATGTGACTGAGACAAGTGGAGGTGGAGGACAACAAATCAGGAGACAGAAGAGACATGTAGGCAGAATGAGGTTATGGCATTTCCCTCTAGGCAATTTCCAGGCCATAGAGTAGGACATTTTTCTTTATGGTTCTCTGTCAGACATCAGGGAACATGGTCAACAATCACCCCCAGCATTTCCTTGACACAGTAAGACAACGTATTGTTAATACTTACCATTAATACATGTATACACCTGATAAGCAAATGCTTCGTGAAATAATGGAGCTTCTTGCTTTGAGGTGAACAATAAACCTGCTCCAAATCCTTCCTTTGCCTTTCTAAGGAATATCTATCTATAAAATATCCTTCCATTTAGCTGCAACTCTGTTTTTTATTTCTGATTTTATGCATAGCAAGATTGTTAAAATCAATATGATTCAAGGGGTAGCTACGTGGTTCCATGGATTGAGAGTTGAGCCTAGAGACATTTGACTATTGTCTAGCCCTTACTATTCTTCCATCTTGGAACCAATATAGTATTGATTCTAAGGCAAAAAGTAAGGGTTAAAAAAAAAGATTTCTATGATTCAGCAATATGCCCTATTGTCTTCAAACAAAGATTTCACATTTAAACAACCAAAAGACAAATTGAAGTTTATCAAGGGTTAAAAAAGTGTGATTCTGAGGACCAAAACTACTTTTTAATCTTAAATAACTTCATCTTGGTTTGAAGCAATTATAGGATCACTAAAGTTTGCTGGAGAAGTAGAAAGAATAACATTGCATATCTGCAGAAAACTCTCTATACCTTGTATCTTGTTTGAACAGTTCTTTTTATTTTTTTACTGTCATAAATTTTCTATTTCACTTATATCCTGCTTTAATAGCCTGTACCATATGTTGTTTATGCCTGTTTTTAAACTTTTGCTTTTAATTAAAAAAAAAAACCTGACCTTTCTTAGAAACATTACTATGTTTTGGTTCCAAGGCAAAAGAGCGGTAAGGGCCAGGGTCATGCAGGTAGGAAGTGTCTGAGTCCACATTTGAACCCAGGACCTCCCATCTCCAGGTCTTGACTCTCTATCCACTGAGCCATCTACCTGCTCTCACATATGATTTGTTTTAAAGAAAATGAAGGAAAAGCTTATTCCTCTATAACTTTCTACTTAGAATTTTTTTTATTGATATCTATTTTTTACATCACCTAAAATTCTCCCAGTATCCCTTCCCCTCTTCACTCCCATATAGCCATCATAACAAAGGATATTTTTTAGAGAGAGAAAAACAAGAGGAAAAAATCAATAAAACTGATCAATACATTAAAAAAAATCTGAAAATATATGTCAACTTTCACATTTGTGGACCTTCTACCTCTGCCAAGAAATGAAGTAAATGTGTCTTTTCATATCTCTTCTTTGGAGTCATACTTGTTCTTTGCAATTTTGCAACATTTACTTTTTTTTTTAAGGTAGTGAGAAAACAAAACCCATTCTTTTTTTTTTAATTTTAATTTTAAAATATTTTTTCCATGTTTCCATGACTCATTTTCTTTCCCTCCCCTTTTCCCTCCCCCCTCCCAAAGCTAATAAGCAATCCCACTGGGTTGTATAAATGTTATCACTTGATACCTATTTCCATAGTATTCATTTTTGCTATTGAGAGATCTTTTAAAGCCTAAACCCGAAAACAGATACCCATTCATACATGTGATAAGTGATGTCATAGGTTTTTCTTTTGCATTTCTACTCCCGTAGTTCTTTCTCTCAACGTGGATAACATTCTTTCCCATAAGTCCTTCAGGAGTGTCCTGGCTTGCAACATTTACTTTTGATTATTTTGTGATTTTCCATTTATATTGTTTTAGTCATTGTGTATATCATGTTAGGTTCTCTTTGCAGTCACTCTGTATCAGTTGATGTAATACTTTCCAGCTTCTCTGTATTCATCACATTCATCTTTTTTACAGCACAACAATATTCTACTACACTCATGTACCACAATTTGTTTAGCCATTCCTCAATTGAAGGGCATCTACTTAGCTTCCAATTCTTTGCTACTGCAAAAAAATCCCAACTTTGTCCTGACCTTTGTCTTGCCACTGGATTTCGAAAGCTCTGGAACAGACTGAAGCTGACAACTTTGTGCAACTCTGCCTCACTTAAATTCAGTACATGCATGAGTCAAGACATTCCCCTTCCCCCAATGTCATTGGTTCTCTTTTAAAGGAGAAAAACACCCCATAAAAATGCTACTATAAATATTTTTGGGATATGTGGGGAATATAAATTATATGTAGCATATAATGTATGTATGTGCTATATATGTGACATATAATGTGTATGTTCTGTATGTTTATATATGTATACATTTTTATATATAATATTATCAATGACCTCTTTGGAATATAAGACCAGTAATGGAATCTCTGGGTCAAAGGGTATGAACATTTTAGTCACTTTATTGCAAACTTCCAAATTCAATATTGCTTTCCACATTTCATTTCTTTCCAAAATGGAAATGCTCTTCACAGTTTTGCCAATAATGCATTAGTGTTCATATCTTCCACAACTCCTCCAACATTGACTCTTTCCAATCTGTTGTCATCTTTTGCTGGTTGTGAGGTAAAACTTCAGGGTTATTTTTTATTTGCATTTCTCTTATTATTAGCAATTTGTAACATTCATCCATGTGGTAGTTAATAGTTAGAAGTTCTCTTAAGAACTATTTGTTCACATCCTTTGCCCATCTTCATTCATGTCTTATTAAAGCAGAAATTCCTTTTAAAAAATATTGTTTTTTCCAATTACATATAAAACCAATTTTCAAAGTTTAAAAAAATTTGAGTTCCAAATTATCTCCCTTTCACCTTCCTTTGCCTCCTCCCTGAGAAGGCAAACAATTTAATTTAGACTACACATATGTAGTCATGCAAAAAATTACCATAGCAGACATGTTTCAAAAGAAAGACCAAAAAACCCCACAACCCAATGACAAAAAATAAATAAAGTGAAAACAAGTCTGCTTCTATTTGTATTCAGGCTCCATCAGTTCTTTCTCTGGAGATAGGTGGCATTTTTTTCATCTTAAGCCCTTTGGACTTATCTTGTATTATTGTATTGCTAAGAATAGCTAAGTTGTTCACAACTGATCTTCCAACAATATTGCTGTTACGCTGAATGTTCTTTTAGTTCTTCTGCTCACTTCACTCTGCATCAATTCTATGTCTTTCCAAGTTTTCTCTGAAACCTTCCTACTTGCCATTTCTTATAGTATAATAGTATCCATCATAATCATATACAACTTATTCGGCAATTCCCCAACTGTAATTTTCACTATTTGTCATCTTTTTCCATTCTGATGGTTTTGAGGTGAAATTAATTAACGAGGAACCAAATACATTCATTTTCGGGAAATACACTGTCTAAACAACTAGGTTCCTGCAAATTGTTTCTAATCTCCCTACATTTTAAAAGGAACTATTTCTAACAAATAGATTGTTACATTTTTTAATGAGAAAGCAATTTTTATGTAGAATACAGTTATACTCTTCAAGTAGCCTAGGTTTCATTGGAGAATTCCTATTGATGCAAATAGCTAGAATATTTTTAACCTATTTGGAGAAAACCGAGGTTCAAATAAATACACAAATCACACAAACACACAATGACAACCAGATTGTGATAATTTGTTTCCTATTGTTCTAAATAGAAAAAAGGACCTGTTTCTAACAAATGGGTTGTTATATAGCTAATGGGAATGAAATTTCAAATAGTGTAAAGTTATGCTTTATGACATCACCAAAAATTTGCTAGAGAATTCTTATTAATATTGGATTGATGTAAAAGGCTAGAATACTGAGAAACTAATAGAAAACCAATATTATGATTAATATGAAAATTAACTAAGAAGACAAGTATCTTCCTTATATTAAAATCAACAAGTTCATGACCATTCATTAAATGCTTATCGAATGCCAAGCAATTTGCAAAGTGCTGGACAGATACACTGTCCAATCCCAACTAGAATGTAACAATTTGTTTCTTATTGCTCTAACTAGAAAAAAAAAAAGCCTGACCTATATTCTAAGCAAATGGATATCACATTATTAATGAAAAGTGATATTTACAGAGAATCTATAATGATACATTTTCATTTACCTAATTGGAATATTCTCTTGGTGTTAGATTGTTACACATAGTTAGAAAACTTGGAACCTAGTCAAAGATATGATTACTATATTAATCACCTAATTAAAAACTAGGTATCTTTCTTAGATGAGACGTGCTATTCAAATAAAGATCAGATTGTAGCAAGTTGCCTTCTATTTATTGCTCTACACCTCCAAGGGTGGCTAGGTAGTGCAGTGGATAGAGTGCTGGATCTGGAATCAAGAAAACCTGATTTCAAATCTGACCTCACATAAAGCTGTGGGACTGTAGGCAAATCAGTTAAGCCTGTTTGTCTCAGTTTCCTTATCAATTAAATGAGCTAGAGAAGGAAATGGCAAAGCACTGTAGTATCTTTGCCAAATGCAATCACAGAATATCAGACATGACTAAAACAACTGAGCAAAAAAAAAGCTCTAAATCTGGAATTTTTCATCCAGGGTCTAAGTACCTCAAAGGATCTGTGGAGAGATTTCAGAGATTTTATGAACTTGGACTGGTTCAATGAATTTGGAAAAACTACATCTTTTTTTCCTAATTTCTAAATGAAATTTAAAATTTCTCTCAATTATGAAGTTTTAAAAATTTTATTATTCTGAGAAGGGTTCCATAGGCGTTGACAGACTACCAAGGGAGTCCATGACACAAAAAACACTAAGGACTCATGCTTTGTATAGGACCTCTTTCTAGAAAATTGACATTCATATTTTTTTTTTACTTTACTTTTTTTTTTAACATTTATTAATATACATTTTTAACATGGTTACCTGATTCATGATCCTCCTATCCCCTTCACACACCCCCACTCCCCCCACCCATGGCCGATGCGCATTTCCACTAGTTTTGTCATGTGTCCTTGATCAAGCCCAATTTCCAAATTGTTGGTAGTTGCATTGATGTGGTAGTTTCGAGTCCACACCCTCAATCATGTCCGCCCCGACCCTTGCCTTCAAGCAGTTGTTTTTCTTATATGTTTCCTCTCCTGCAGTCCTTCCTCTGAATGTGGGTAGCATCTTTACCATAAATCCCTCAGAATTGTCCTGGGTCATTGTATTGCTGCTGGTACAGAGGTCCATTACATTCAATTTTACCACAGTATATCAGTCTCTGTGTACAATGTTCTTCTGGCTCTGCTCCTTTCGCTCTGCATCAGTTCCCGGAGGTCTCTCCAGTTCGCCTGGAACTCCTCCAGTTTATTATTCCTTTTGGCACAATAGTATTCCATCACCCGCGTATACCACAGTTTGTTCAGCCATTCCCCAATTGAAGGACATCCCCTCCTTTTCCAATTTGTTGCCACCACAAAAAGCGCAGCTATGAATATTTTCGTACAAGTCTGTTTATCTATGATCTCTTTGGGGTACAAACCCAGCAATGGTATGGCTGGATCAAAGGGCAGGCATTCTTTTATAGCCCTTTGAGCATGGTTCCAAATTGCCAGCCAGAATGGCTGGATCAGTTCACAACTCCACCAGCAATGCATTAATGTCCCGATTTTGCCACATCCCCTCCAGCATTCATTATTCTCCCCTTCTTTCATTTTAGCCAATCTGC
>NC_058133.1:207030044-207048498 GCF_016433145.1 Gracilinanus agilis | reverse complement strand
ATTTTGTAATTTTCTCTAACTCTTGCTTGGTTTTAAAGTCTTTCCTTTCCCAGAGATCTGACAAGTATACTATTCTGTGTTCACTTAACTTATTTATAGTTTCCCTCTTTATATTCAAGTCGTTCACCCATTCTGAATTTATCTTGGTGTAGGGTGTGAGATGTTGATCTAGACCTAATCTCTCCCATATTGTTTTCCAAATTTCCCAGCAGTTTTTGTCAAATAGTGGATTCATGTCCCAAAAGTTGAGCTCTTTGGGTTTATCATACACTGTCTTGCTGATGTCATGTATCCCAAGTCTATTCCATTGATCCTCCTCTCTATCTCTTAGCCAGTACCATATTGTTTTGATGACTGCTGCTTTATAGTATAGTTTAATATCTGGTACTGCTAGGCCCCCTTCCTTCACATTTTGACATTCATATTTTTAATCAGAAACAAACACTAAGGTAGAATACAGTTATACCCTGTCATTACTCTAGATTTCACTAAAGAGTTTCAATGGATGCCATTGGTTGTCATTTTTTAGTCATATCCCACACTTGACTCTATTTGAGGTTTTGTTTGCTACTTCCTTCTCCAGCTCATTTGACAGATGGGAAAATTAAGGCAAACAGGTTTAAGCATATTGCCCAAGGACACCCAGCTAGTAAGGATCTGAGGCCACATTTGAATTTAAAAAGATATATCACCTAGCTGCTCATTGGCTAGAATATTGGAACCTAGATGGAGAAAACTAATATTAGTTATTAGTACATGAATCACCTAACTATTGGTATCCAGTTGGAAGAGTCCAAAAGGCCACTGGTAATTACTGGAGATTAGAGATCAGAAGAAAGGTTATGACTACATATATAAATCTGAGATTTTTCTGCATAGATATAATTGAATCTGTAAGAGTTGATGAGGTCACCAAGAAAAATAATACAAAAGCAGAAAAGGAGATCCAGAACACAGCCTCTGGGGGTTCTTACTTTAGATTTCATTGAAGTATTCATATTAATTTGGACTGATACAAATGAGTGAAATACTAAATGCTGGGGGGGGGGGGGCAGCTGGGTAGCTCAGTGGATTGAGAGTCAGGCCTAGAGACGGGAGGTCCTAGGTTCAAAACTGGCCTCAGACACTTCCCAGCTGTGTGACCCTAGGCAAGTCACTTGACCCCCATTGCCCACCCTTATCACTCTTCCACCAAGGAGTCAATACACAGAAGTTAAGGGTTTAAAAAAAAAAAAGACAAAAAGACTAAATGTTGGAAACTATCAAACCATTCCTGAATGACAAAGTCACAGTGGGGATCCTGGAACTGCACAGCAGATTCCAGGGAGGATGGAAACCCCTCACTCAGATACCCCTGTATTATTCTTCTCTTACTAACACTCATTATTGAATTATTGTGATCAATATTCCTATTCATCTCCAGGGAAATACAGAAGAATAGTAAAGGCTGTTACTAGAGCTTTTACAGACCCCCTACAAACTCCTAGGAAATCCTAGCTTTACCTGTAATAATATAGAAATTCCCTTAAAATTACCTCATAACAAACCAGCAATTAGTGAGTTAATCCCCAACAAAACTGTGCCTGAATTTTCCATTCTCATATATGGAAGCTTATGTAATGAGAAACCAGAAACAATAAGCCTCTCTCCCCCCCTCCCCCAATCCCTGATTTGGTATGTTACAATGGATGATAAATGGAGAAGTAGCCTTCCATGTAAAGACCAGTACATCCCTGAACTGTTATCCCCACACCAATAGCCTGGGAACCATGTCAAAACATACCTTTGAAAAATATTGAAAGATACTGGAGAATGAAGAGTTGTTAGTAACAAAGTTAATGTATGACTTAATCCATTATCTCCAAGAAAAGATGTATGCTGAAAATGAATTTCCATGCCAACCTTATGTGTGATCTCAAAGAGTATAAAAATAAACACAGCCCAAAGGCTGACCAGGACAGCCTCTAAAAGCCTCACTGAGTCTCTGGCTGTTCTCATTTTTACCAAGTTGCTTAACCGTTCCACCCCAAGATACCTGGACCTAGGGGAGCCAGCCTCCCCCAACTAAAAACCTAAATAACAAATCCAACTAATTCAGAGTTCATGAGTTTTACCATGTTAAAAAAAAAAATTACCGCTTGTCTTTAAACTGATGCTAAGTATCAGTTCCAAGGCAGAAGAGTAGTAGGGGCTAGGCAAACTAGAGTTAAATGACTTACTCAGAGTCATCCAACTAGGGAGTTATCTGAGGTCAGATTGGAATCCAGGACCTCCTGGCTCTCTTTCTATTGAGCCATCTAGCTACTCCAAGCTTTACCCTTTTAAGAGGCCATGAGGATAGTGATCAGTTATCTCCTGGCCAATGGCTTTGCCCCTTTTGATTCAATCAAGCAGAGACTCATCACACATCATAAAGGGTTATCTATCCCTTCACAGATATTCACAGTTATTTTGAACACATTTTATCTGCTTTGTGGAAGATGACCCCATGACTATTCCAGATGGTAGTCAGATGGTAGTAGAGTGTTAGGGGTGAAAAATATTTCTCTCCTCTACACCACGTTGGCCATGACATCCAGCAGTAGGACTACTTTTGATAGATATATCATCCAGAAGTTTGAGAGTTAGTTTATTCTAGGGAGTTCAAGACACCGTTCAGGAAGCAGAGACATAGACACTCCTTCACACATAGATGCAGGCACATAAAGGGAGTGATTCAAGAGAGAAAGTGGCTAATCTTAGGTATGTGATCTCTGGCAGCAGAGAAGACAGCCAACTGTGGATTAGCCCTTGCAACTGAGTTTCAAGCTGTGGAAAAGGCTCCACGAGGAAAGGAGGGATATCAGAGCCTTATAATAATGGAAGGGTCAGTTGCCTTGGCCACCTGTGTTCTGTATGTATAAGTCTCACTAGTACTGAACTCTAAATTTGTGCCCATTCTTCCCATGGATACTATGTGTATTTGTGTACTACAGTTGTATAGGAGAAATGTTGTAGAGCTACTCTTCTTCTTATGCCACCTTTGTAAATGTCTTTGCTTTGAGCTTATTGTGTCTATTGCCTGACTATTAAGGGGAAACTCATTTATATTAGTCACTGCCTGACAAGCTTTGAAAAGAATGGACCAACAAATGGTCCACTGGTAGCTGGAATGCCATATAAGGATCAAATAATATAATATGTCTCTTCTCTGCTGATACGTCTTGCTGTCCTCTAATAAAGGAAAGAAAAGAATGGTCCTATGGTCCAGTTGGCAAGTCAATAAACATTTATTAAACAGCTACCATGTGCCAGGCATCTGGGCATCCCACTGAAACAATCCATCATCTGTACCTCTATCTTGCATAGCATAGGGCAATGGAAAGAACAACAACTTTGAACTCAAAGGAAGAAAGTAAACAATAATTTTTTTTAATTTGCAAGAAAAGATACTTTATTATGCTTCAGAATTGTGCTCAAAACAGTATCCAATTGTGATTTTGAGAGATTCATGATAAATTAAGCTCTTATTTGTAACTTGTAACTTACTTGTTTTTAAACCCTAATATCTTTTATATATCCTTCTATATTAATTTTTATTTGTTACAGGGCTAGGCAATGGGGATTAAGTGACTTGCCCAGGGTCACACAACTAGGAAGTGTCCGAGACCAGATTCGAACCTAGGACCTCCTGTCTCTAGGCCTGGCTCTCAATCCACTGTGCCATTCAGCTGCCCCTAACTTACTTGTTAATGGACTAGATATTCAAAATTATAGACACATTCTCAGAGAGGACCAATAAACTTATTTATTTGGGTTGACTAACAATATTTGTCAGAAAGGGAGGACTTCAACTCATAGGTAGAGTACAGTAGGAAGTGATTGCTATACCTCCCCCCAAAAGCAAAAAAAATAAAAAAAAGAAAGAAATCCACAGAAGGAAAATGAATTAGACAATAATTTTTAATGTGCTGACTATGTGCATGACACTTTCATTTCACTTTATCCTTACAATAACCCTGGGAGATGGATACTATTTTTTCAAACTTGAAAAAACTGAGGCAGACAGAGGTTAAGTGACTTGCCAAAGGTCACATAACTAGTAAGTGTTTGTGCTCAAATATGAACTTAGACCTTCTTAACTCCAGGATCAATACTCCATCCACTATATCTCTCGGACATGGGTTAAAATAGCAACTCTGACACTTTCTACCTTTGCCACCTTGGAAAAGTCTCTTAATCTCTCTGGGTCTAATATTTTTCATCTATAAAATACAGGAGTTAGACTAACTGACCTCGAAGGATTATTCTATTTCACCTGAGATCTTATGAATCTCATCTAATCCCATGTATCAGGGAAACTGTGCAATATTCTCAATAAGCTAAGGTGCTCCTTGCAGTAAAAGCTCAACATGTAACTCTCAGAGCTGCCATCCTGTACCAAGTGGAGCCTTGTTCTAATCTAATGCTTTCTTACTTCATAGCGATAAATGCAAAATTTGACAGAAACCTTTTATCGGCCTTGGTGGAAGAGAAATGAGATGGCCACTAGGTGGTGCTTATGTATAAGGCTCAGCAATAAAATAGCCTTTTGCTGTTTCCAAGAGGGTGGGGAATTTTGAGGGGGGAAAAAAACTAACAACCTAAATTCTCACATTTCTACAAAGTTGTTTTTTTTTCTTTCTAAGCTTTTTAAAGTTTTTTAAAAGTTTTATTGAGCTCTTTCCTTGCCACATTCCTGCCATACTGGTAGTGCAGGTATTAAGATTTCTATTTTACAGATGACATTGAGCTTTGGAGAGGTTAACAAAAGGGTCATCTTGTGAAAGAACAATGGGCTTTGCTTGGTTTGGCCCCAGAGGGCAGCAGGAGCAACGAATGGAAATTGAAAGGAGGTAAATTTAGGCCAGGACAACTTACATAACAACCAAAGTTGTCTGAAAGTGGAATTGGTTGCTTTTACAGGTGATGGGCTGGCTACCTTCTCATTGGAGGCCTTCAGAGTATGAATGTCCACTTTTTGAGTATGTCATAGTGGAGACTCCTTTTGGGTGTGGTGGGATTGGATGATTACTGTAACCCCTTCCAACTCTAAAAAATTCTGTGATTTCGATTCTTCCATATGACAGCCTTCCAAATATTAGACCATAGCTGTCATGTTTCCCCCCACCCCCCACCTTCACCCCTACCCCAGTCTTCTCCAGGTTAACCATCTACAGATCATTCAGTCTGTCGTTATACATATTTAAAGGTTTGTAACATCTTGATTGCTCTCTTCTGGGCACTCTAGTTCATCAGTGTGACATCCAGAACTGAACATAATAGTTTAGATGTGGTCTGATAGGGTACAGAAGGATAATCACCTCCTTATCCTTGAAAGCTATGATTCTTAATACAACCCAAGATTATATTAGCATTCTGGGCTGCCATATCACACTACTGACCTATTTCCAAGAATCATATACCCATCAAAACTGACTATATTCTTTCAGAGGGAAATATGATTATTTAATAAAATAGAAGATTTCCAAGCATTTCTGAAGAAAAGACCAGACCTAAACAGAAAATCTGATATCCAAATACAAAATTCAAGAGAAGCCTAAAAATGTAAATAAGAAAGAGAAAAAATTTAAAGGAGTCAGTAAGGTCAAATTGTTTATATTCCTACATATATGTAACTCTTACAATTTTTATCATTATCATAGTAGTTAGAAGAAGTGTACATAGATAGAGGGTATAGTATTAAGCTGTTTAGGTTGATAAGCAAAAAAAAAGTCAAGGGATGAAAAAGAGGGTTGCACTGAAAGAAATAGGAAAAGATTTTTAAAGCAGGATAAATGACATCACATAAAAAGACTCGGGGGAAAAAACCTATAGCAATGGACAGGACAATGAAGGTGGTGACAGGTAATACTTAAATTTTACTCTCATTGTAATTAGCTCAGTGAGGGAATAACAACCAGATTCTTTAGGGTATAGAATCCTATAGAGAAGTAGAAGGGGAATGAGACAGGGGATAGTGGGAAAGGGAGTAATATAAAGGAGGGAGAAGTTGGTGGGATTGATTGAAAGACTCTATAGAGAAGTAGGAGGGGAATAAAAATGGTGGTAGTGGGAAGGAGAATAAGGGAGATGGGATGAAGTAATTAAAAGCAAAACACTTAGGTGGAGGGATAGAGTGAAAAGAGAAAGTGCAGGATTAAAAGGGGAAAACAAGATGGAAAGGTAAAACACAGATGGTAATCATAACTGTGAATGTAATGGGATAAACATCCATAAAACAGAAGCAGATAGCAGAGTGGATTAAAAACCAGAATCCTAGCATATGTTGTTTACAAGAAATACACTTGAATCAGGTAGATACATATGGAGTAAAAGTGAGGGGATGGAGCAGAATCTATTGGATTTCAACTGAGATTACAAAAAAAGCAGGAATAGCTATCATGATCTCAGACAAAACTAAAGCAAAAATGGATCTGATTAAAAGAGATAAAGAAAGTAATTACATCTTTTTTTTTTAAACCCTTGTAACTTCGGTGTATTGTCTTATAGATGGAAGATTGGTAAGGGTGGGCAATGGGGGTCAAGTGACTTGCCCAGGGTCACACAGCTGGGAAGTGGCTGAGGCCGGGTTTGAACCTAGGACCTCCTGTCTCTAGGCCTGATCACATCTTGATAAAAGATAGTATAGACAATGAAATAATATCAATACTTATCATATATGCACTAAACGGTATAGCCTCCAGATTTTTAAAGGAGAAACTAAAGAGCTTAAGGTGGAAGTAGATAATAAAAGTATATTAGTTGGAGACCTCAATTCCCCTATCAGAATTAAATAACACTAACAAAAAATAAACAAGAAAGAAAGGAAGTGAATGACATTTTAGGAAAGTTAGATTTAATAAACTGAAATGGGGATAAAAAAGAATATACCTTCTTTTCAGCAACACATGATACATACACAAAAATTGACCATGAATTAGGGCACAAAACCTTCACAACCAAATGCAGAAAGGAAGAAATAATAAATGCCACTTTCTCAGATTATAATGCAATAAAAATTATACTCAATACGTATTTGAGGAAAGGCAAATTAAAAATTAATTGGAAACTAAATAACCAAATTCTTCAAAATGGGTGGATCAAGAAAAAATAATAGAAACAATCACTAACTTCATTAAAGAGAATGACAATGAGGAGACAACATGTCAAAATTTATGGGATACAACCAAAGCAGTACTTAGGGGGAAATTTATATCCCTAAATGCTTATATCAATAAAATAGAGAAAAAGCAGATCAATGAATTGGGCATACAACTAAGAAAAAAAATAGAAAAACAACAAATTTAAAATCCTCAATTAAAAACTAAACTGGAAATCCTAGAAATCAAAGGAGAAATTAATAAAATTGAAAGTAAGAGAATTATTGAAGTAATAAATAAGACTCGGAGTTGGTTCTATGAAAAAATAAATTAAATAGATAGGGCATTGGTTAATTTGATTTAAAAAGGGAAAGAAGAGAATCAGATTACCGGTATCAAAAATGAAAATGGTGAATTCATCTCCAATGAAGAGGAAATTAAAGCACTTATTAGGAGCTATTTTGCCCAATTATATGGCAAGAAATCTGACAATGTAGGTGAAATGGAGGAATATTTATGAAAATATAAATTGCCTAGATTAACAAAAGAGGAAATAGAATGCTTAAATAATCTCATATTGAAAAAAAGAAATTGAACAAGCCATAAATGAATTTCCTGAGAAAAAATCCCCAGGGCCAGATGGATTCAAAAGTGAATTCTATCAAACACTAAAAGAACAATTAATCCCAATACTACATAAACTATCTGGCAAAATAAGCAAAAAAGGAGCCCTACCAAATTCTTTTTATAACACACATATGGTCCTGATACCTAAGCCAGGAAGGTCAAAAACAGAGAAAGAAAATTACAGGCAAATTTCCCTAATGCCATGATGAAGAACCTATGGCACAGGTGCCAAAGATGGCACACAGAGACCCCTCTGTGGGCATATGAGCAGTCCATGGCCGAGTTAGTAGAAAGGCAGAGGGATTCCAGAGGAGCTGCTCCCTTCCCCCTCTCCACTTCACCTCCCCAGCCTTCTGAGCTTATTCCCTCTCCTGAACAGAGTGCTCAGGCCACTCCCCTCCTTTTCTCCCTCCCCTGACTGGGGTAAGGAATGGGAGAGGGGATACTCAGTCTTGGTGTGGGACAGGGCACTACATGCAGTCTGGGGGGTGGGGCATGTCATATGGTCTCTAAAAGGTTTGCCATCACTGCCCTAATGAATACTGATGTAAACATCTTAAATCAAATACTAGTAAAGAGACTATGGTAATATATCACAAGGATTATTCATTATAACCAGGTAGGATTTATACCAGGAATGCAAGCCTGGTTTAATATTAGGAAAATCATCAACATAATTGACTATATCAATAAACTAACAGAAATAATATGATTATCTCAAAAGATACAAAAATTTTTTTTTGATAAATTACAACATCCATTCCTATTGAAAACATTAGAAAGTGTTGGAATATAAGGCCTTTTCTCAAAATAATAAGTAATATCTAAAACCACCAGCAAGTATTATCTTCAATGGGGATATTAGAAGCCTTCCCAATAAGATCAAGGGTGAAGCAAGGATGCCCATTGTCATCTCTAATATTTAATATTGTACTAGAAATGTTAGCTTTAGCAATAAGAGAAGAAAAGGAAATTGAAGGAGTTAGAGGTAAAGAGGAAACTAAACTATCACTCTTTGGGGATATGATGGCATACATAAAAAATCCTAGAGAATCAACTAAAAAACTAGTTGAAATAATTAATAACTTTAGCGAAATTGCAGGATACGAAATAAACCCACATAAATCATCAGTATTTCTATATATTTCCAACAAAATCCAGCAGCATGAGTTAGAAAGATAAATTCTATTTTACAATCACTTTAGAGAATATAAAATCCTTGGAAATCTATTTGCCAAGACAAACACAGGAATTATATGAACATAATTACAAAACACTTCTCACACAAATAAAGTTAGATCTAAACTGGAAACACATTAACTGATCATGGCTAAGCTGAGCTAATATAATAAAAATGACAGTCCTATGTAAATTAATTTACCTATTCTGTGTTATATCGATCAAACTACCAAAAAAAACAGTTTTATAGAAAAAAGTGACAACAAAATTCATCTGTAAAAACTAAAGGTCAAGAATATCAAAGGAACTAATGGGGGAAAAATGTGAAGGAAGATAGCCTAGCAGTACCAGATCTTAAATTGTACCATAAAGCAATAATCATCAAAACAATCTGGTATGGGCTAAGAAATAGAAGGGTGAATCAATGAAATAAGCTTAGGTAAATGACCTCAGCAATTCAGTGTTTGATAGACCCAATTATACCAGCTTTAAGACTAAGAAGTCACCATTTGACAAAAATTGCTGGGAAAACTGGAAAACGATACAGAAAAAATTAGGTATAGGCCAACATCTCATACCCTATAACAAGATAAGGTCAAAATGGATATATGATTTACACAGGGTGATATTATAAATAATTTGGGCAACATAGAATAGTTTACCTGTCAGATCTATGGAGCAGGGAAGAATTTATGATCAAACAAGAGATAAAGAACATTACCAGTTTCAAAATGAATATTTTTTATTATTTTAAATTAAAAAGGTTTTGTACAAACAAAAGCAATAAAACTAAGATTAGAAGTGAACAATAAACTGGGGAAACATTTTATAACATATTTCTCTGATAAAGGTCTAATTTCTCAAATATAATAAAGAACTAAATCAAATTTATAATACATTATTCAACTGACAAATGATCAAAGGATATAAATAGGCAGTTTTCAGATGAAATCAAAGTTATCAATAATCATATGAAAAGGTGTTTTAAATCCCTATTGACTAGAGAAATGCAAACTAAAACAACTCTGAGGTACCACCTCACACCTATCAGATTGGCCAATATGACAGTAAAGAAAAATGATATATGTTTGTAGAGAGCCAATTGGAGAAACAGGGTCAAAATTAGGGCCCGTTATCTGGATTCCCTACGTGACCAATCCAGGCTGAGGCAGTCTTTGTGTTTGGTCCTGGTCACCTGAGCCCTGAAAAGCTCTGGTACCAGCAGGTTGGTTAATCCAAAAACAACTTTACCCCTCCAAGAGGCTATTGGGAGTCATTTAGAGAAATAGAGTCTGTAATAGATAGTTTTATCTGGATCCCATTACAAAATCATCGGCAAGTAAAACTGTGTGTATGATTTTTTCTGCACTGCATATCAGGTAGGAGACTGAATGGGCCTTCTAAGGTAAAAATCTGAGACTCCTCTTTTGACTCCTTTTCAGATCCCCACCTTTTCTCAATATTCTTATTGGAAAGCTTTGAGTCCTTAGCAGACCAACAGCTCCTGAGTTAACAATTTCTCTCCTTGATAATTAAGAAGCCTGAACTCTAAAAAAGTCAAGGCCAGACACAAAGATAGAGATAAGACTTTATCTGACCAGGTGCAGTCCTGTAAATCAAGGCAGAACACAATTAGTAAAAATCTCTATGAAATATATTTCTGTTCCCAGAATTAACCCCCTACTTATTGGTGGTTGGAATTTGGCCTTTGACCCTGGACCTATCTCTCTACTTTTTAGACTTTAATGGGTTTGTGTATGATTTGTAACCCCTTCACAGCTGTGATTCTTTCTCTGTGTTCTTTGTTTGAAATCAGTATATAAATAAACTCTAAACTCCATAGCAGTTGGAGCAGCTATGGGCTAACCACTAGTCTGGCTGTTCTCAGTTTCTGTTTCCTGTCTTTTCAATCTGATGCCACTAAACCCCACTCAGGACCCCAAAAAATATAGAGAGCTGGCTCTCTATATATGTTAGAGGTAATGTGGCCAAATTGCAACACTAATGCATTGTTGGTGGAGCTGTGAACTGATCCAGCCATTCTGGAGAGCAATTTGGAATTATACCCAAAGGGCTCTAAAACAGTGCATACTCTTTGATTCAGTAATTCCAATTCTAGATCTATATCCCCGAGATTAAAAAAAAAAAAAAAAGGAAGAACCTATTTGTATAAAAATATTTATAGCTGCTTTTTTTTGTAGTGGCAAAGAATTGAAATTAAAGGGATGTCCATTAATTGGGGAATGGCTGAAGAAATTGTGGTATATGATGGTGACAGAATACTATTGTGCTATAAGGAATGATGAACAGGATGATTTCAGAAAGAGTTGGAAAGACCTACATGAACTAATAAGCAGAACCAGGAAAACATTGTACACTATAACAGCAATATTGTGGGATGATTGACCGTGATAGACTTTGCTACTAATAAGCAATCCAGGACAAATCTGAGAGATTTATGTCAAAGAATGCTATCCACCTCCAGAGAAAGAACTGTTGGAGTCAGAATGCAGATGAAAACATATGATTTTTCAGTTATTTATTTGTGTATATATTTTGGGATTTTGATTTTAGGAGATTACTCACTTACAAAAATGAACAATACAGGAGGCAGCTGGGTGGCTCAGTGGATTGAGAGCCAGGCCCTGGGTTCAAATCTGGCCTCAGATACTTCCTAGCTGTGTGACCCTGGGCAAGTCACTTGACCCCCATTGCCTAGCCCTTACCACTCTTCTGCCTTAGAACAAATACACATTATTGATTTTAAGACAGAAGGCAAAGGTTTAAATAAAAATGAACAATATGGATATATGCTATACATAATAATACATGTATAACCCAGATCAAATTGTCTGCCAGCACCAAGAGGGGGAATGGAAGGGAGGGAGAGACATAAGTTTAATTATATAACTTAGGAAAACTTGTGTGGAAATTTGTTATAATGTGTAATTGGTAATGAATAAGTAAATTAAATTAAATTAAAACTAAAAATTAAAATAGAATTTTTTGGATCCTGGCTTTATATTCACTATCCCTCTTAGCTTTGTATCATCTGCAAACTTAATGATCTTACCATCTATACCTTTATGAATTATGAAATTATAAGCAATTGAGGGCTATGCTTTTCTCTGGGATACTTCATGCCAAGCTGATGTTAAGCCATTTACCACTTCACTTTGAGTTTAGCTATTCAGGTAGTTCCAAATCCGTTTCAGTGCCACTGGTCCACATCGTTCTGTTCAAAGGGACCTCAAGCACTGTCTAAACTGATGTAATACTTGACCTAAAATCTCAGCAGAATATAAGCTCTAGGTATTGCCACCATGACTCAGTTGCCTTCTCATCCTGGAACATTCTTCCACCATGCCAGCAAGCCTATATTTTATCTTTTTTTTTTTTTAAACCCTTACCTTCCATCTTGGAGTCAATACTGTTTATTGGCTCCAAGGCAGAAGAGTGGTAAGGATAGGCAATGGGGTCAAGTGACTTGCCCAGGGTCACACAGCTGGGAAGTGTCTGAGGCCAGATTTGAACCTAGGACCTCCCATCTTTAGGCCTGGCTCTCAATCCACTGAGCTACCCAGCTGCCCCCAAGCCTCTATTTTAGAGAATGGACCCAAGCCATGCTTCATTCCCCTCTTGGATATGTCTCTGAGATTCTCAATTTTACCACCCATTTGGGGACCTTCTCTCCCTTTCCTCCCTCTTTTCATCTCTTTGATGTGCTATCTTTCTCCATCAGAATGTAAGTAAATGGACTCTGTTTTTGTTGCTTGTATTTATATTGCCAACACTTCGTACAGTCCCCTGGCATATTATTGTTGTTCAGTTGTTCAGGCTTGTCAGTGAGGTTTTCTTGGCAAAGACACTGGAGTGCTTAGCCATTTCCTTCTCCAGTGGTTCAAGGCAGAGGTTAAGTGACTTGCCCAGGATCGCATAGCTAATAAGTGTCTGAGGCTGGATTTGAACTCAGGTTTTTCTGATTTCAGACCCAGGATTCTATCCTCTGAGCCACCTAACTGCCTCCCTTGCATTAAAAAAGTGATTATTATCTATGGAAATATGCTCTACATGATTGTACGTATTGTTTGCTGTTTCAGGGAGGGAGGAGGGAAGAGAAGAAGAAAATTTAGAACTCAAATTTAAAAAATGAATGCTAAAAACTATTTTTAATATAATTGGGAAAAATTATTTTAAAAAATGCTCATTGCCTCCCTATCTGCTCCTAGTGATCAGTTTTTGTTTTTGTATCCCTAGCTCCTAGCACAGAAACTGACTCATAACAGGTGATTAATAAATGTTTGTTGAATTGAATTCTAGGGCTTTCTCAACAAATAATCATACAGTGCCTTCTTGGAGAACTCCATTCAGGATAGTGATAGTACCACTGAGACAGTTAGGTGGCATAGTGGATAGAGCACTAGACCTGGAGTCAGGAAGATCTGAATTAAAAATCTGGCTTCATACGCTTACTAAATGTGTGAGTCATTTAATCTCTGTTTCTTCAACTGTAAATAATGGAGATTATAATAGTACCTTCCTCCTAAGGTTGTTGTGAGGATTAAATAAGATAATATTTGTAAAGCACTTAGCACAGTGTTTGGAATATAGCAAGTACTTAATATTTATTTCCTTTCTTCCATCTGTGCCATTTTTTAAAAAAACCTTACCTTCTGTCTTAGAATCAAAATTAAGTATGGGGGGGGGGCAGCTGGGTGGCTCAGAGGTTTGAAATCCAGGCCTAGAGACAGGAGGTCCTGGGTTCAAATCTGACCTCAGACACTACTTAGCTGGGTGATCCTGGGCAAGTCACTTAACCCCCATTGCCTAGCCCTTTTGCCTTGGAACCAATACACAGTATTGATTCTAAGATGGAAGTTAAGGGTTAAAAAAAAATTAAGCATCAGTTCCAAGACAGAAGAGCAGTAAGGGCTAGACAATGGGGGTCAAGTAACTTGTCCAGGGTCACACAGCTAGGAAGAACCTCGGTTCAGATTTGAACCCAAGACCTCCCATCTCTGAGCCTGACTCTATTCACTGAACCAACTGGTTGCCCTTTAAGCTTTCCTTTTTAAGAGGGTCATTAACAAACTGGAGTTCATCCAGAGGAAGATGAAAGATATGGAAAGCAAGTCTCATGAGGAACAGGTTGAAGGCATGGGGTGTTTAGCTGGGATAGAGAAGACTTAGGAACACCTGATAGCTACCTTCATATGTTTGACAGGTTATCATGTGGAACAGTCGTTAAATGTATATTGTGTAGCTTCAGACTATAGATGGAAATTAGAGAGAAGCAGATTTCTTTCTATAATATAAAAATCCTCACCTTCCATTTTAGAATCAATACTATATTGTTTGTAAGGCAGAAAAGCAATTGGAGCTAGACAGTAGTTTAAGTGACTTGCCCAGGGTCACACAGCTAGGAAGTGTCTGAGGACACATTTGAACACAGGTCCTCCCATCTTCAGGAAGGAAGGAAGGAAGGAAGGAAGGAAGGAAGGAAGGAAGGAAGGAAGGAAGGAAGGAAGGAAGGAAGGAAGGAAGGAAGGAAGGAAATGAGAAGGAGGGAAGGAGGGAGGGGAAAAGGATTTATTAAGTGTCTATAAAGTGACACGACAGACAGAGGACTGGACTTGGATTCAGGAAGACCTGAAATCAAATCCTGTCTCAGAGGCTAGCTGGCCCTAGGATTGTCATGTAATTTCTCTGCACCTTAGTTTCCTCATCTGTAATAGAACCTACCTTTCAGAGCAGTTGTAAGGATCAAATGAGTTAATATTTGTAAAGTACTTTGAGAATCCTTAAAGCACTATATAAACACTAGCTATTATTGCCCCAAGGGTCTTATGAGCCATCATCTGAGTTGATATGGACTCTTAGAGTACTTTAAATCTGGGGTAAATGTTTTGGAGGGTCTGCAGGTGAGAAGAGGATATCTTGGGTGCTACAGAGGCCATTTAATCTAACTGCCTGAATCAATTAGTCAAACAACTGGAATTTATTAAGCACCTAGAACTATATGATAATAGATAACAGAGTAGAAAGGGAACTTCAAGGTCCTCTAGTCCAGTGATAACAAACTCAAATAGAAACAGGGGCCATTTTTATGTACTTAAAGACACTGCAGGCCATATATTGACAATTTAAAAAATGTTGTATTGTCTCTGTTTTATTGTTTTTTATTTTGTTAATTTTAATCTGGTTTGGGCAGTGTTGTGAACGATGTGTTTAACATCTCTGCAGTAGCCCAACTCCCTCATTTTCCATATGAAGAAAAGGAAACCCAGATCACAAACTTGCAAGATAATTTTTGTTATTGATACATCACTTCAGTTGTGTCTGCCTCTTCATGACCCCATTTGGAGGTTTTTCTTGGCAAAGAAACTGGAATGTTTTGCCATTTCCTTCTCCAGCTCATTTGAAAGATGAGGAAACTGAGGTAAACAAGGCTAAATGACTTGCCCGGGGCCGGTAAATGTTTCAGATTTGAAATCAGGTCTTCCTGACTAGCCAGGGCTCTATCCACTGTGCCACCTAGCTGAGCCAGATCACACAGGTGGCAGAATACAGTGGCAGAACTAGATGTAGATTCAGATGATTGCAAGTTGAATGCTCTTACTTCTTTACAAAATAGTTTGAAGTCTAGAAATGCTATTTCCTCCTTTTATCATTATTTCTCTTTTTTAATACACTTTAAAAATCATATTGTAAATTTTTTTTTCTCCAAATGAATTTTGCTACTATGTTGTTTGGCTATCTGAAATACTTAACTGACACATTGATTTGTATATCACTAAATCTGTAAATTAAAATAAGTATTATTATTATAGAGGTATTCATCACTCATAGTTAATGAATATCCTCTAATTATTTAAATTGTACTTGATTTCTCAAAGAGTATTTTATAGTTAAATTAGTCTTGAATGTCTTGAGAGATTGACTTCCAGATATTTTATGCATTGGGTAGTTATTTTGAATAAAATTTCTCTTTCTTTTATTCTCCTTGATTTGGTCATTTCTAGATATTAATGCTAATTATTTTGTGTATTTTTTTTTAATTAAAAACCCTTACCTTCTGTCTTGGAGTCAATACTGTGTATTGGCTCCAAGGCAGAAGAGTGGTAAGGGCTAGGCAATGGGGGTCAAGTGACTTGCCTAGGGTCACACAACTAGGAAGGTCACATTTGAAACTATGACCTCCCAACTCTGGACCTGACTCTCAATCCACTGAGCCACCCAGCAGCCCCCTATTTTGTGTATTTTTAAAATTTTTACTTTATTGAAGCTATTGTCTCAAATTTCTTGCTGTTTCTCTGATTTTCTAAGTAAACCATCATGCCTATAGGAAGAAAAAAATGTCTCCTTATACCAACGTTTATATCTAAATTTCTTTGTTTGATTTTTTTGTTTGTTTTGTTTCAGCACAACTGATTATTGCACTTTACCAAAGCCTTTTTTCCAATTCTCCTGTTTTGGATAGTTTTTGTTTTATTTAATATTATGATTTTTTTAAACTGGTTTTCTGATAGGGAAATATACTTTCATCCATAGTATAAATTTAACTTGATGGCATAATGAATCATTTTTTGGACATACCACTATAGTACTTTTACTAGGATTTAGCGTCAATATTCAATAGTGATCCTGGTTAATGGTCTTCTTCTTTGCTTCATCTTTCCATCATTTGGGAATTTGGAAGGGCACCTGGGTAGCACAGTGAATAGAGGGCCAGACCTGGAGTCAGGATGGGCCCGCTGGGTTCAAATCTGACCTCAGATACTTCCTAGCTATGTGATCCTGGGCAAATAAGTGAATCCCGTTTGCCTCCTCTTTGCCCTTCTGTTTTAGAATTCTTACTAAAACAGAAAGTAAGAGGTTTGGGGTGTGTGTGTGTGTGTGTGTGTGTGTGTGTGTATGTGTGTGTGTGTTTTAAGGGAATTTGGTCCAATTTTTTTTCTTCATTTTTCAAAATAATTGTATATCATAGATATTAGTTGAACTTTTAATGTTTGGTATTCATTTGTAAAACTAGCAGTTTTATTTATTTTTTTTTTTGGTAGTGCTCTTACGACTTATTGAATTTGATTTTCCAAAAGTAAGTTAAGCTCTCTATTTCAAATTCTGTTAATTTGTGTTTTTTATGTTTTTGTACATAAACTTCCATTTTCAATTAAGTTCTTAGTTTCTCTGGCATATTATTCTGTAAATTAGATTCTGATATTTTTTCCTCTATTTTCATTTTGTCTTGTTCATTTTTTACCTTGTTAATTTGATTTCTTTCCTTTTTGATAAATTTAGCTAAATGTTTATTGATTTTGTTAGTCTTTTCCAAAGAACCTGTTTTTAATTTTATCATGGCTCTAATCTTTTGGTTTTCCTTTTTATCTATATCTTTAACTTTGAAGCTCTCCTCTTTTTGTGCTTACTGGAGTTTATTTGTGGATTTTTAAAAAATTGCATACTCGGTTCATTAATCCTTTCTTTCTCTATTAATGTATACGTGGAAAAAACTAAGCCGTCTGAATTTATTATTGAATTATTATGAATTAATTATGAATTAATGAATATATTATTATAGTCAGACATTGGCCTTTTTCTTTCACATACACATTAGCAAATCAGAAAAAGGGAGGATTAATAAGCCCTGTTTGCTGTTAAAGATCAGAATGCCAACAAATTAATGAACCTAACATAAGCACAAAAGAAGAAATCTTAAAAATTAAAAAAATATGGAAAACTGGAAGACTAGAATTTATATGAGCATATATATTTACGTATACGTACACATGCAAAGCTGCTTGGCAGGAAATCCAAAGGAGCAGAATTTCCTTTGCTATTGAAATTCTCCTGGAGCCAGGCAAGGGCTGCTTGCCTTTTATAGTGTTCAAAAAACAGAAAGCAAATTCCTTTAGCAGGGTAAATAAAACAAGATAGGAATCTAGGTTAAGGATAGTTTGGATTTTCCAAACATATAGAAATGTTAATATCCCTTGAGTACCTCAGGAGAAATATATGTTCTCCTGGAAAATTAAGGTATTGACTACTTTGATGGAGTCCAGTAACAAGGGATACTTTGTTAAGAGAGACATCCTTTCTTTACTACCCCACTAAGGATTTCCCTTTCAATTTGGTCTAAGGTTAACTCATGACTGCTTTGAACTGAATTGATCAAAAAACATCCCTGCTCTTAATCTTATCACCATCCTAACATATTTCATGAAAGATTCTTTTACAAGTTTATTAGATGAGGGCACCTAGGTAGTTCAAACCCATTTGTTGGGATTGAAACCAGAGAGGTCCCTGTTACAAATCTGACTTCAGATACTTCCTAGCTGTGTGACCCTGGGAAAGCAACTTAAATCTTCATTGCCTAGCCCTTATTGCTCTTCTGCCTTGGAACTAGTGCACAGTATTGATTCTAAGAAGGCGAGTAAGGGTTTTTGAAAGAAAGAAAGAAAGAAAGAAAGAAAGAAAGAAAGAAAGAAAGAAAGAAAGAAAGAAAGAAAGAAAGAAAGAAAGAAAGAAAT
>NC_058133.1:207002277-207029708 GCF_016433145.1 Gracilinanus agilis | reverse complement strand
GGAAGGAAGGAAGGAAGGAAGGAAGGAAGGAAGGAAGGAAGGAAGGAAGGAAGGAAGGAAGGAAGGAAGGAAGGAAGGAAGGAAGGAAAGAAAGAGAAAAAGGAGAGGAAAGGAAACCAGTGCTCAAATCTGGCCTCAGACACTTCCAAACTGTGTGACCCTATGCTACGCAAGTCACTTAACCCCAGTTGCTTAGTCCTAATGGCTCTTGTGCCTTGGAACCAATATTTTGTGTTGAATCCAAGACAGAAGGTAAGAGTTTTAATTTTTTTTTTAAATTTTGAGGGTGACTGATAATTTTCATGCAAGGGACTACACGGATTTCAGATTAGGACATGGTATTATTTCTTGATATATCTTAAAAGCATGCTTTAGTGGGAATACTTACTCATGAGTGTTTTCAGGGATAAGTTTTCATCAAGAGAATGTGTTAACTACAGTTCATAAATTTTAGTATGTTGTCTTATCATTGAGAATGATAATAGAATGCTAGATACTAGCTGGGTTATCCTAGTCAAGTCACTTAACTTATTGGATTCAACTTCCTCATCTGTAAAATGGGAATAATAATAGTGCCTACCTCCCTAGGTTTTTGTGAAGATAAAGTGTGATAATAATTATAAAACACATAGCACAATACCTGGCACATAGAGAGCACCATATAAAAGCTAACAATTATTATTTTATTATTAAAATATTCCTCTCATCTTCTCCCTCTTCCTCCTTCAATTTCTCTTCAACTTCTTCTTTCTCTTCTTCCTTCTCTTCCTTTTTCTTGTCTTCTTCCTATTTCTTTCTTATTCTTTTCCTCTTCCTTCTTGTCCTAGGTAGTTCATCATTTAGATGCCATACTTATGTGGTTTCAGCCCTCCTACAGCTCAGAACTCCCGAGTTCAAGAAATTCACCAGACTCAATTTTTCTTATTAAAAGGGATTAAAGGCATATTCCACTGTGCCACCAGGTTGCCAGCTTCTGGAAAGACATTATCATGTGTAATGGAAGGTTTCTGCTCCCCAATTTGGAGGATAAGCAAACATTATGTAAATGATTCTGGTTCACTAATCACATAATGAACTGACTGGCCCTTGATTAAGAGGATGCTAATAAACTGGATCTCTAGAAGATGGATGTATGCACAGCACACATGACATTACTTTCATCACTTAGTGACATTACTTTCATCACTTTCTAAAATTTAGACAATCCACAACAAAAGAAATCAAGATCTAGCATTCAAAAACTTCCAAGGTAATGCTGATGCTAAAACTTTAATAATCTGGTTCTTCAGGCAGTTCTCAAAGGAAGAAATGAAAATCATTCATATCATATGAAAAAATGTTCCAAATCACTATTGATTAGAAAAGTGCAAATTAAAACAACTTTGAGATATCACCTCACACCTATCAGATTGGCTAACATCACCAAAAAGGAAAATGATAAATGTTGGAATTGTGGGAAAATTGGGACACCAATACTCTATTGGTGGAACTGTGAATTGATACAACCATTTTGGAGAGCAATATAAAATCAGGCTCAAAGGGCCATAAAAACACGAATAACCCTTGACTCAATAATATCACTACTGGGTATGTATCCCAAAGAGATTAGAGATAAGAAAAAAAGCTACCTTTACCAAAATATTTTAGCAGTTCTTTTAGTAGTGGCAAAGAATTAAAAATTGAGGAGTCGTCCATCACTTGGGGAATGGATGAACAAATTATGCTATATAGTTATAATGGAATACTATTGCACCATAAGAAGTGATAAATAAGATGATTTCAGAAAAACCTGGAAAGAATTATATGAACTGATGCAAAGTGAAGTGAGCAGAACCAAGAGAACAATGTATATTATACAATGATCAACTGTGAACAAAGCAAGCTGTCCACAAGGGACTCATGATGAAAAAAGCTATCCACAGCCAAAGAAGGAACTGTTGGAACCTGAGTGCAAATCAAAGCATGCCATTTTCCATTTTATTTCCTCTATGAGATTTTTATTGTATGTGTAATATGTGTCTTCTATCATGACATGAGAAATATGGAAATATATATTGCATGAAAGTAAGGGTATAACCTATATCAGACTATTTATGCCTAAGGGATAGTGGTGAAAGGAGAGAGGGAGAAAAAATTAATCCTAAACTGTCATAAAACAATTGTTGAAAGTTGTTTCTACATGTAACTGAAAAAAATTAGTTAATTAATTAAAAAAAGAAAAGAAAAGAAAGTAAATGGGAAAAAATAATCTGGTTCTCTGATTTTAGCTGGCCCTAGCACCTTCATTCTTTAGAGCCAAAATTGAGGTGCTTTTAAAAGGCACTGACTAGTCCAATGGAGTTTCTTGCTCTGGCTCTTTCTAGTCTGGATGGAGTTGGAAAAGGAGGAGAAGCTTCTGTGAGCCTCCAGGTTGGGGAAGAGCCTTAGGATCTTTTTCACGTGGAACTAACATGAAGCCAAGATGGACTGATCCTGCTGTTGCTTCTGTCTCTAGAGGATTTTTTCTTTCCAGCTTTAGAGGAAAGAGATTAGAGGCAGTTATGATATGATATACTTTGAAAGGACAGAAAGGTAAGCTACCAGAGATTTGGGAGCTATGGTCCTAGCCAGATTTTGCCACGAGTCAGATGATTAGGGAGCAAAAAGTCCTAGGCATTTTTTTTTAAACCTTTACCTTCGGCCTTAGAAGAGTGGAAAAGGCTAGGCAAGGGGGTTTAAATGACTTGCCCAGGGTCATACAGCTAGGAAGTGTCTGCGGCCAAATTTGAACGTTAGGACCTTCTGTCTCTAGGCCTGGTTCTCAATCCACTGAGCCACCCAGCTGTATCTCCTAGGCATTTTTTGGGCCCAACCCCAGCAGCAGCAGAAATATGGATTTATGTATCCATAGGCAAGGCCACATTTGGAAGAGAAAACATTGGGTTGAACTGGTATTCAGAAACTGGGGTCCCATGATTCCAGAGAACTGAAGATAAAGCATTCCACTCATCTCCTGCCACAGAAGTGATGGGCTCATATACAGAATGTGCTAAAATGTAGGAAAAGGCATATATTTTTGGTCAGTGTGGGAATTTTTTTAAACTACATATGTTTATTATGATGGTTTTCTTTTACTTTCCATTGTTTATTACAGTATAGAGAAGTTTGAGGGAGATGCTTGTAGATAGAAATTTTTATTTTATAAATTATGTTAAATTTAAGCCCATTCTTCCCAGCCCTATTTGGGATTTTCTTGGCAAAAGACTTTGGGGTAATTTGCCATTTCCTTCTCCAGCTCATTTTACAGATGAGGAAACAGAAGCAAAGAGGGTTAAGTGCTCAGGGTCATATAGCTAGTAAGTGTCTGAGACCAGATTTGAACTCATGAAGATGAGTCTTCCTGATTCTGAGCTCTATCCACTCTGCTATCTAGCTGCTCCAAACCTAAGTAATCTTTAAAAACAACAATTAACAACCCTTACCTTTTTAGTATCAATTCTTTTTTTTAACATATATTTTTTTCATTTATAAAGAAACATTTTTTGATGATTGTTTTCTGACATTTGGGGATTAAGATTCTCTCTAAGCTCTCATCCCTGAGCCTCCATTTCCTCAAAGTGGTAAATAGGTGAAATAGGTTATATTAATGCTTTTACTTCCATAATCCTTATACTGTAACTAAGGATACATATCACACATTAAATAAAAAACTCATGAAGGAAATAAAGTGGAAGATGGCATACTTTGATCTGCAATGAGACTTCAATGGCTCCTTCTTTGATTGTGGATAGCATTTTTTATCATGAGTCCCTCGGGGTTATCTTAGAACCTTGTTTTGCTGATAATAATTTAGACCTTCACAGTTGTCCTATACTATTTCTGTTCTCCTGGTTCTGCTAATTTCACTTTGCATCAGTTCATATAAGTCTTTCCAAGTTTTTCTTGAACTCATCTTGTTCTTACTATCAATTCTAAGACAGAAAGTCAGGAAGGGCTAGGCAAAGATCACACATCAGGATGCCAGGGTCACATAACAATAAACCTAGCTATTCTGGTTCCTTGTCATACAGAGTTAGGAGTCAATGTGTCTTTAGAAGTTGTGTGGTCCAACCCCATCATTTTATAGCACTGTACCATGTTGCCTTGAAATTATCTGGAACTTGGGATTAGTATCTTCATTTAGCTATCTATAGGATAAAGAGAATAGCATTTGCTGAACCTCAGAATGGCCATTTAAATCAGAAGTGTTTGGGGCTTCTGTACAGAGTAGAAATGGGGAGGAGATAGCACTGCAAAGAAAATTAAGAGACAGCTCTGACCCCACAAGTAATAAGGATCTGCCTTGTGGCCTTGAGTCAGTCACAGGCCATATATATATGGAAAGATGGTGATCATTTGCTAGGCAATAGTGGCAAGGCTGAGGGAGACAGAAAAGGAGCCTGGAAGAAAACTTCTTGCTTTTGTTCAGCTCTTTTTCTGGGGCTCCAACAGCCCTGTGTCCATCCTCATTTTTCTGTGAATAGAGAAGGTCATAGATCTTTGCTTCATGAGGCCTCTACCACATCCTTATGGTTTAATTAGAGCAACTCTGATGAGTGAGGTAACCATGAGCACCCATCTGTGTGTTTGCTATTTCCACAGAGGGGAAGTGGAAAGGGTTTAGATGAGGTGAGACAACTATGACCCTGTAATGGGGCTCTTCCTGCCCAAGCTTCACTTTTAGAAGAAGAAAAGCTTAATCGTTTAGGGGAAAGAGCCCTGGACTTGAGTCCAGTTGAGTCATTTTCCAATTACCCCATTAGGATTTTCTTGGAAAAGATTCTGGAGTAGTTTGCCATTTCCTTCTCCAATTCATTTGATGGATGAGGAAACGGATGCAAACAGGGTTAACAGGGTTATCAGGATCACACAACTAGTGTCTGAGGTCAGATCTGAAATCATGAAGGTGAGTCTTCCTGACTTTTGGTCCAGTGATCTATCCACTGAGCAACCCACTTAAATCCCTACTCTGACACTTAATAGCTATGTGACCCTAGACAAGTCACTAAAATTTCTCTGTGACCTAATATCTATAAAATGAGGATAATACCAGGAAACATTTCCCTCACAATGGCACTGGAAGAAAAGCATTTTGTGAACCTCAAAGCACTGTAAAAATGTAAGAGTTCATTATTTAAGGAGTAGTAAGGGCTGCCTTCAAAATTGATGCTGATTAGTGCCACAAGTATCCAAAAAGTAAAGAAATCCAATCAGGCTCTGGCCAAGAGGAGCAAAAGAGAGAAAATTAAAAACTAACCAATGGGAGCTGCAATAGTTTGTAGCCTCTCTGAACCATCTGGGTCACTTCAAGAAATTCAACAAAAGATATGAATTAGATACCTACTCATCCTGAAGGCTCAGAGAGAGTGTGCCACAGTACAAAGATCAATAGACTTGGATTCAAGGGACCTGGATTCACTCAGTTTGCCTCAGTTTACCCTTCTATAAAATGAGCTGGAGAAAAAAATGGCAAACCACTCTAGTCTCTCTGTTAAGAAAATCCCAAAATAGGGTCATGAAATGTCATACATGACTGAAATGAAAGTATATCAGGAACAGGGCATATCATGCGTAGAGGCAGAGATGGGAGATAGATTTTGTTACAGGAAATAAGTAAGCCAGTTTAACTAGAGTATTGAGAGTATGTGAAAGAAGGTAATATACAATCAGCATGTAAAGTTAGCCTGGGGGCAGATAGGTAGCTCAGTAGATAAGGAGCCAGGCCTGGAGATTGGAGGTCCTGGGTTAAAAGCTGGTCTCAGACACTTCCTAGCTGTGTGACCTTGGGCAAGTCACTTAACCCCCAGTTGCCTAGCCTTTACTTTTCTTCTGTTTTGGAACCAATAGTATCAATTCTTTTTTTTTTTAACCCTTACCTTCCATCTTTAAGGCAATACTGTGTATTGGCTCTAAGGCAGAAGAGTGATAAGGGCTAGGTAATGGGGGTTAAGTAACTTGTCCAGGATCACACAGCTAGGAAGTATCTGAGATCAGACAATGGTATTGAAAGAAAGAAAGAAAGAAAGAAAGAAAGAAAGAAAGAAAGAAAGAAAGAAAGAAAGAAAGAAAGAAAGAAAGAAAGAAAGAGAATTACGATGGAGCCACATTGAGGAGGCTAGCTAGGTAGCAGAGATTACCTGGCCTGGAATCAGGAAGATTCAGGAAGCTGAATTCAAATGTAGCCTCAACACTTTCTAGCTATGTGACTTTGGGTAAACCACTTAACCCTGTTTGTATCCCTTTCCTCATCTGTAAAAGAAGCTAGAGAAGGAAATGGCAAACCACTTCAGTATCTTTACCAAGAAAATTCCAAATGGGGTCACCATGAGTCAGTCAGACGTGACTGAAAATGACTGAACAATTAAATACCAGACTGTGGAGTTTGCTTTTTATTCTAGAGGCACAGGGGAATTGTTTGAGCTTTTTGGATTCACAGCTTGGCAGCTGCACCTGGATAGAAGAAACTTGAGGAACTTAGACCAAAAGGACTATTACAATGGGGTACTAAGTACATAGTAAGTGCTTGACAAATCCTTGTTAGTTGATGTGATACCTCTAAAGAGGGATTCTTTTTCTGCGCCTTCTTCCTCTTCTACCTTACTTAATTGTTTTAGAATCCATATAAATATCTGCTCCAAGGAAGAAGATTGGTAAGGACTAGGCCACCGAGGTTAAGTGACTTGCCCAGGGTCACATAACTAGGACATGTCTGAGGCAAAATTTGAACCCAGGTCCTTCTATTTAACTACTCCTAAGAGGAATTTTTCAAAGTTTTTGGATAAATTGAATGTCTTTAAGGAGGGGTTGTATCAAACGAACTATACCCAATTAAAAGGGTCAATATTGCTTTATAAAAAATAATCTGAGAGAATAAAGCTGGTGGGGCTTAGCAGCTTGAGAGCTGGGTCCAGACACAAGAAACCCTGGTTTCAAATCTGGCTTCAGACACTTCTTAGCTGTTTGATCCTGGGCAAGCCCTTCTGTCTTGGAACAAATAAACATTATCGATTCTCTTTTTAACCTTTATCTTCTATCTTAGAATTAGTACTGTATATTGGTTCTAAAGCAGATGAGCAGTAAGGGCTAGGCAAGGGAGGGGGGCATTAAGTGACTTGCCCAGGGTCACACAGTTAGAAAGTGTCTGAAGTCAAATTTGAACCCAGGACCTCCCATTTCTGGGCTTGGCTCTCAGTCCACTGAGGCACCCTTTGCCCGCCCCAACAATGGTTCTAAGGCAGAAGGTATGGGTTTAAAAAATAATAGTCTGAGTGGTCAAATTGATAAAGTCTGACTAATTGGCATGTTTTGTACCTAATTGGCATATTTCCTGGATGTGTAAATGAATAAACTTCTGGCTCCCTTTGCTCTTCCTGCTATGACAGATGGTATAACTATTAGGTAGGCTACACCTAGGTGTGTCCAGCTTCTATCAGGAGCCTTGCTGAGGGCATTTATTGTCATTTTAATAACTGTCTCCTCTGAGACTTTGGCAAGCTTTAATTGGAGTATGTACACAAACGTCCAAGCCAGAGAAGCACCTCCCTGTGCAGTCACCGAGGTGGAAGAATGTTTCTCCAAAGTTGCCCAACAGGTTGATGGAGGATTACAAATAAAGTTTCCATTTCCTTTGGGCTGCTGAAGGATTCTATTTCTTCTCTTCAGAGGGATACGGTGTAGACAGGGTTCTCTAATAGTTGAGATACAAAGTTAAACAGTCCAAAGCATATGAAATACAAGCTTAGGAGCCAAGAGCTCTAAGACAGGTGAAAGACAAAGATTAAATAAGGCAGACCCTTGTCCTCATGTGGAGTAAACAGCCACTCTGGGGAATGATTCGCAGAGGCGTGTTGGGACGTGCTGGAACTGGATCCCCAAAGCAAATTGTTCATTTAGGGGGCAGCTGGGTAACTCAGTAGACTGAGAGTCAGGCCTAGAAACAGGAGGTCCTGGGTTCAAATTTGACCTCGTACACTTCCCAGCTGTGTGACCCTGGGCAAGTCACTTAACCCCCATTGCCTAGCCCTTACCATTCTACTGCCTTGGAACTGATACATAGTATTGATAAGGGTAAAAAAAAAAAAGTTCATAAAAAAAAAAACAACTTTCCTTTGGTCTTAGATAGAAACTAAGTATTAATTCTAAGAGAGAAGAGCAGTAATGGCTAGGAAACTGAGGTTAAATGACTTGACTTGTCCAGAGTCACTCAGCTAGGAAATGTGTGAGGCCAAATTTGAACCCAGTACTTCCCTCAGATTGTTACTTTTTAAATAATTTTTTATTGATTAATTAAGAAAATTTTCCCATGGTTACAGGATTCATGTTCTTTCTCTCCCCTCCTTTCACCCCCTTCCCGTAGCCAACGAGCAATTCCACTGGGTTTACATGTGTCATTGACCAAGACCCATTTCCATATTATTGATGCTTGTACTAGTGTGATCATTTAGAGCAGTGGTTCTCAAACTTTTTTGGCCTGCCGCCCCCTTTCCAGAAAAAATATTACTTAGCCCCCTGGAAATTATTATTTTTAAAATTTTAATAGCAATTAATAGGAAAGATAAATGCACCTGTGGCCATCACCGCCTCCCTGGATCACTGCAGCACCCACGGGGGGGGGGGAGGGTTTGCACCCACTTTGGGAATCACTGGTTTAGAGTCTACATCCCCAAATTGTTCATTTTTTTAATCATAGGGAAATCTGTTTTGTGTGATAATACATGTCTAACCCAAATTGAATTGTTTGCCAGATCTGGGAGCAGGTAGGGAAGAAAGGAGGGAGATCATTTATATCAAATAACTTGGGAAAACGTGGAAATTTGTTATTAAACTAAAAATAATTTTTTAAAAAATTGTTAAGTTTTTGGAAATCTGAGAATGTTACAAAATAAAGTTTTGATTTCTTGTTTTGTTGATTGTCTTGACTTAAGGAAATGATGGAGAAAATGTTAATAATGCAGATTCAACTTAAAAGTATTGTGGGCAATTGGTGGCACAGTGAATAGAGGGCTAGGCCAAGAGTCAGGAAGACTTGAATTCAAATCTGACCTCAGATACTTACTAACTATGTGACCCTGGGCAAATCACTTAACCCTGTTGGTCTCAGTTTCCCCATCTATAAAATGAGCTGGAGAAGGAAATGGCAAACCATTCTGGTATCTTTGCCAAGAAAACCCCAAATGAGGTCACAGTCAGACACAACTGAACAACAATAGGGACTGCTGTTGTAGCTCCTAAAAAAAAAAAAAAAAAAAAAAAAAAAAAGGCTTGTTCAAAAAATCAATTGTTGAATATTTAACAGGAAGAGGATATGAGGGAGTGGAGGAGTCAGGCTCCAAGAATAGTGAGAATTCACATGTTGTAAGGCGGTCCGTCCTAGTGTGGCTTTAAGGGAGGCAGAATAGACATTTCTAGCCTCTTCTCCCCTCACCCTTCTCCAAAGGAGACTTTCATTCATTCCTGCCAGGAGAGAGAGAGCAGGAACTCAAGGCCTGAGACCATTACTCTGCTCATCTCAGAGAGAGGGAGTAAGGGTACGAGGTTGGAAGTATATCTCTTTGTTCCCTTAAATATTATTGGTCTGGGCAATATAATCAGGTTCCATCTAACTTAGCTATTATTTTGTATTTTATTTTTAGAACAGAAATAAACATGAATTTAAAATATATATTTTCTGTTTTCCAATTATATGCAAAACCGATTTTTAACATGTTTCTTTAACATTTTGATTCCAAATTCTCTCCCTCCTTCCTTGAGAAGGCAAGCGATTTGATATAGATTATACATATGCAGTCATGAAAACTCATTTCCATGTTAGCTATGCATGAAAGAAAACAGACAAAAAAAACCCCAAAAGAATTAAAGAAAATGGAAAAAAAGGATGCTTCCATTTACATTCAAACTCTACCAGTTCTTTCTCTGGAGGTGGATAAAAACAAAATAAAACAAAACAAAATAAAACAAAACAAAACAAAACAGAAAAAAAAAACTGTTTGTATGTTATTCCCCAAACCTTCCTCTCTTCCAAACTTCCCTATTACTGTAGAGGGCACCATCTTCCTTTGAGTCACCCTGACTAGCAATCTAGATGTTTTCTTTAATTCCTCATTCTTTCTCATCCCACCCCTTATAGAAAATCTGTTGCCAAATCCAGTCAGTTCTACTTTTGCAATAATTCTTCTACATCTTCCCATTCTCTCCTTTGACACTGCTGCCACCTTGGTCTAGGCCAGTGATTCCCAAAGTGGGCGCCACTGCCCCCTGGTGGGTGCTGCAGCGATCCAGGGGGCTAAGTAATATTTTTTCTGGAAAGGGGACAGTAGGCCAAAAAAGTTTGGGAACCACTGGCTAGGCTCTCATCACTAGACTTGTTACAATAGACTGTTCTTTTTTTTTTTTTTTTTTAAACCCTTACCTTCTGTCTTGGAGTCAATACTGTGTATTGGCTCCAAGGCAGAAGAGTGGTAAGGGCTAGGCAATAGGGGGTTAAGTGACTTGCCCAGGGTCACACAGCTAGGAAGTGTCTGAGGTCAGATTTGAACCCAGGACCTCCTGTCTCTAGGCCTGGATCTTAATCCACTGAGCTACCCAGCTGCTCCTGCAATAGACTGTTCTTGACTTACTTCTTTTTTTTTTTTTTTTTTAAACCCTTACCTTCTATCTTAGAATCAATACTGTGGATTGATTCCAAGGCAGAGGAGCATTAGCGCTAGGCAATGGAGGTTAAGTGACTTGTCCAGGGTCACATAGCTAGGAAGTATCTGAGGCAAGATTTGAACCCAGGACCTCTTATCTCTAGACCTAGATGTCAATTCACTGAGCCACCTTGATGCCCTCTTCATCTTCACTTCAAGTCTCTCTCCATACTTATTGCCACTCAGCTTCCAAAGTGATCTAAGTAGGTTTTGCCTCATAAAACCTAATGATACACACTGATCAAATTGCTTACCACCTCCAGGACAGGGGGAAGGAAATGGAGGATGGAGACTATTTGGATCTTATAACTTCAGAAAAGATATGTGGAAAATTGCTATTACATGTAACTGGAATAATAAAATATCTTACAAAAAAATTTTTTTAAGCAATCTTCCTAAAGCACAGGCCTGATCACATTATCCCTTTACTGAATAAACTGGTGATTACTTATCTTCAATATCAAATAGAATTTCCTCTGTTTTGCTTTTTATTTATTTATTTAAAAAACCTTACCTTCCATATTGGAATCAATACTATGTGTTGGTTCCAAGGCAGAAGAGCAGTAAGGGTAGGCAATGGGGTTAAGTGACTTGCCCAGAATCAACCAGCTAGGAAGTATCTGAGGTCAGATTTGAACCTAGGACCTCCCTTCTCTAGGCCTGACTCTCAATCTACTGAGCCATCTATTTCCTAGCTTCTTTCAACCCTCAGTTCAAATCCTACTTGCTGGAAGAAGCCTTTTTGTGGTGCCCCTTCTTGATAATGCCTGAGGCGTGGCTCAGTGGATTGAGAGCCAGGTCTAAAGCCTGGAGGTCCTGGGTTCAAATTTGACCTCAGATACTACCTGGCTGTATGACCTTAGACAAGTCACTTAATCTGCCTTCTCTTTTTCTAGCCCTTACTACTCTCCTATCTTGGAACCAATATACAGTATTAATTCTAAGATGGAAATCCAGGAATTTTTTTTTTAATGCTAACTCCTTCCATCTACCCTGTAAATATTTTGTATGTACCTAGTTGTTTGTAAGTTGTCTTTCCCCATTAGACTATCAGCTCCCTGATTGCTGGGACCAAATATTTGCCTTTGTACCCCCAACACAAAGGTACTAAAAAATGACTTTTGCCTGATTGACAAAGTAAATATCTACTTTATGAAACTTGGATTCTATTGTTGTTTTGTTATTCAGTTGCTCAGTCATGTCGGACTCTACATAACTATGGGGTTTTCTTGGCAAAGGTATTGTAGTTTGCCATTTCCTTCTCCACCGTGTCCCCACTGAGATGAATAGAGGTTAAGTGACTTGCTCAGGGTTCTGAGCTCAGATATGAACTTAGATCTTCCCAACTCTAGGCTCTATCCATTGTACCATCTAACTTGTATTAAATTAATATTAAATTAAACTCAGCAGTTACAACACTGTCTTGCTTATTAGTCTACCATCTCTCTGCCAAGAGGATGGAAATACCACTCATCATCAGTTTTCTGAAGTTGTGAATGGTCATTGCCTAGTTCTTGGGCCTTTCAGGTATTTTCCTATGCAGCCTCCATAGTCATTGTATAAATTGTTGTCCCAGTTTTGCTCACTTCATTCTTTGTCAATTCATTCAAATCTCTTTTGTCATATCTTACAACCCAATAATATTCCATTATGTTGGTATACAATATTGATATATCCTTTTTGTTGTTGTTCTTCAGATATTTTTCAGGCAAAAAAAAACTAGATGCCCCATGTTCAAGGCCACAGGATGGCTCTGGTGGGAAGAAAAGGTCATGAGAGCTCTATTTCTCTTCACCCAGACCAAGAGTTCTTACCCCATTCCTCTATTGTTGTTCAGTTGTTTTTCAATTATGTCAAACTCTTCATGGTCCCATTTTGTTTGTTTGTTTGTTTTTCTGGAAAAGCTTCTGGAATAGTTTGCCATGTCCTTCTCCTGCTCATTTTATAGATGAGGAAACTGAGGCAAACAGGGTGAAGTGACTTGGCCAGGGACATATAGCTTGTAAGTGTCTGAGGCCAGACTTGAACTCAGGAAGATGTTTCCCTAATTCCATTATTGTTTTCATGTTGTCTTCCCATTTTTAGTTAGTACTATTGATAGATAATTATGCCTTGGCTGCCAGCTTGAACTATATTTAAATATGTTTGCCTTCCCTCCCACCCCCAAATTATTCCATCCTTTCATCTGAATTGCACCTCACTGGGACTTTAGCAGTAGCATATAAAGAAAGTGGTAGAGCCAGGGGGTACAGCCAGCTTAGTTGGAAAGCCCTATAGCTAAGAGTAGGATCCTAGATTAAGAATTGGATGGGAAGTTAACAGCAATCATTAGTCCTACTCAGAAACCGAGGAGGAAACCAAGATCCAGAAAGACTTAGTGACTTAAGTCAATGTCACAGGAATAGCAAATGTCAGAGTTTGGATTCAAACCTCTGTCTCTGACTCCAAATCCATAGATTGCTCCTTTGCATCATACTGATTAGAGGCAGCTAGGGGCACAGTGGATAGAGCTCTGGGCCTTGAGTCAGGAAGACCTGAGTTCAAATTCAGTCTCAGACACTCACTAGCTACGTGATCCTGGGCAAGTCACTCAACCCTGTTTGCCTCTGTTTTCTCATCTATCAAAATGAGTTGGAGAAAGAAATGGCCAACCACTCCAGCAGCTTTGCTAAGAAAACCCCAAATGAAGGTCATGAAGACAACTGAAACAACTGAACAGCAACCATACTGATCAATATATAGGAAGTGATTAAGAAAGGCACTGGAATTAAAAAGGGATTGGAGAAAACTTCTTGTACAAGGTGAATTTTAGGGAGAACTTAAAGGAAGCTAGGGAGGTCAGTAGTCAGAGCAGAAGAAGAACATTACAGGCATGGGGGTGGGGACAGTCAGAAAGTTGCCCAGGGCTGAGAGATGCAGTATCTTGTTTGTGGAACACCCAGGAGGCATAGCCACTGCATCAAAGAGTATGTGCACAGGAATAAGTTATAAGAAGCCTGGAAAGGCAGAAGGGAGCTAAGTTACGAAGGGCTTTGAATGCCAAACAGAACATTTTATGTTTGCTTCTGGAGGCAGTAGGGAGCCACTGGAGTGTACTGAGTAAGGGTGCCTATTTGCTCTTTAGGAAAATCACTTTAGTAGTTGGGTAGAGAGAATGAACTGGATTGGCCTGAAACTTGAAGGAAGAAGATCCACAAAAAGGCTATTGCAATAATTTAGGTGTGAAGTGATAAGGGCCTCACCAGAATGGAGGCAGTGCCAAAGGAGGGAAGAAAGCATACAGATTAGATATAAGAGGTGAAAAATAGGTTTCAAGCCTGAGGGACTAGGACAGTGATGGGCAGACTTTTTAAGAGGGGGGGCCAAAGAAAAGGAAATGCTCATCTGTCAGTCTGTTTCTAAGGCAACTCTTTCGAGGTTTCATTGTACTGTATCCTACTCATTGTATTTGTCAAATTAGGAATAATGTCCCATAGCCAGATAGAACATTTCAGTGGGCCACATCTGGCCCGCAGGCCATAGTTTGCCCATCACTGGACTAGGAGAATGGGGTTGCCTTCTACAGTAATAGGGAAGTAGTAAGTGAACATGATTTGGGAGAGAAGATAATGAGTTCCATTTTGCACATATTGAGTTTAAGATTTCTGCTGAACATCAAATTTGAGAAGTCTGAAAGGCAGTTGGAAATTCAAAATTGGAGAAAGAAATGTTTACCATATTCTCATCCCCTTCCTTCCTTCTTCCCTCTTCTTTGTTTTCTCTTTTCTTTTCTTTTCTTTTCTTTCCTTTTCTCTTCTTTCTTTCTTTCTTTCTTTCTTTCTTTCTTTCTTTCTTTCTTTCTTTCTTTCTTTCTTTCTTTCTTTCTTCTGGGTAGGGAGAGAAAGGGGGTATTACCTAAGGACAAAGCTGAAAGTCAAGTGGGAAACTACAGTGTGGAAAGCAAAATTCCTGGCTTTGAGAATGTCTGGAGTTAATTCAGCTGAAGTGTCCAGTTGATGCCACCCCAGACTGTGAACATCTCTTTTTTTCCCCTTATCTTCCATCTTTTTTTATTTTCTTTTAAGTTTCCTTATAAAAAATGGTTTTTTGAATGGAGAAAGATGAAGGAATAAATTTATTTAAGATCATCTACTGGGAAATAAGGTGATATAAAAGCAAAATATTTATTTAATAAAATAAAATAAAAGACTGTTGATTTATGGAGTAGTTTAGCCTAAATTTTTCCCTTTTTATGTTAGACAACTCTGGAAACTTTATACACTTTTTTTAAAAACTCATACCTTCTGACTTAGAATTAATACTGTGTATTGGTTCCAGGGTAGAAGAGTGGCAAGGGCTAGGCAGTGGAGGTTAAATGACTTGCCCAGAGTCATGAAGCTAGGTTGTGTCTGAAGACACATTTAAACCCAGGACCTCCGGTCTCTAAGCTTTGCTTTCAATCCACTGAGCTGGAAGGGAAGGGAAGGGAAGGGAAGGGAAAAGAGAAAAGGAAAACCCACTCAGAACTCAAGGGATATCACTTGGAGGCCAGTTAAAAGTTACAGTTGCCAAAAAAGACTATGGAATGATAGAGCTTAGAAACATAAATATTTGATAACTTCTCACTTCATCTACTAAGTAACAAAATAAGTCATTTACAACTTCAGCAGCTTCTCTATTAACACAGAAAATTATTCAGAATACTAAAACAAAAACAAACAAAAAAACAACCCACCCACTAGAACCAAAGTACTTGAAACTTGTTATAAGAATACTTCCTGCTAAAACACTCATTTGTTCCAAAGTAGGAATCTTTTGTTCTAGTAACAAGTTCTTACTTAGGGAGATTGCAGAAAGGGAACAAAGAACTGGTTTCTTCCTTTCACTATCCTTGAGGTTCTTAATGGGGTGAGGGGGAACAGAAAAGCTTTACAAATACCTTTTGGTTTACATCATGGTCAAAACTTGCCCCAAGTATGCTTTCTCCTCTCACCCTTACTATCCCACCCTGCTTTGGATTGAACATAGTTTTAAAAAACCCAAACACAATAGTTAAGCAAAAGCAAAGCAATTAACACATTGGCCCTGTCTGACAGCAAGCACACACAATATTTTGTGTTTGTACTTCCCTGACTCTCTGTTGGTGAGGTCTATTTCACTAACTATTCTCTGAAGCCAAGATTAGTTGATTACAATTAATCACGAGTTTTCACATTTAATTATGGTTACAATTAATTACAAGGCATCTAGGTGATGCAGTGGATAGAGCATTGGGCCTCAAATCAGGAAAACTTGAGTTAAAAAACAGGCTTAGATACTTACTAGCTTTGTGATCCTGGGCAACTCATTTAACCTCTGCCTGCCTTGGTTTCCTTAACTGTGAAATGGGAATAATAGCATCTACCTCCCAGAGTTGTTGTGAAAATCAACTTTTATGTGAGATCAATTTGTAAAGCACTTTGCACAGTACCTGGCATATAACAGGCACTTGATAAATGTTTCCTTTTCCCTTCATGAATTAATTGACGTGAAATGTTGTTTTTCTTTCCTTCTTTGAGATCATCTTGGTTCTACTTACTTTTCTTTGAACCAGTTTCTATACTTCGATGAATTTCTTATATTTGGCATATCATTACACAACAAACTTCTACTACTTTTCCATATCACTGTAGGGAGACTTTTTTGCTGCCCCAAATCAGAAGGTTCTGATTTTTCTCTTTACAAATATACATAATAAAAACAGGATTATAGGCTAGAAGAGTGGAGAACTCTGACCTTTCTTTCTTAGAATCCCTTTTATCTTTGACTAAAATTAATTTTCAGCTAAAGCAAAGAAATCTGACAGTACAAATAAAAAATATTGACCCCAAGGCAAGAAATTGTTTATAATGGAAAGTTTTGATCTCTGACCTAGGCATTGGAATCAAAAGGAAAGACCTAATCTTAACCTGAGATACTCTGGAGAAGTCCCAGGATTGAGGTTCTGTGCTTCTTCCCAGATTAATCTTCCCACCTCAATTAAAGAACCTTATTATAACTGAAAACAACAACAACAAAAATCTGAGATACTTTTTGTGACTTTTATTAGCTGGTTCTGGTGGCTATGACTAAAAAAGTTCAGTTTGGGCTTATTAGGGAAGATTCTAGATACTATACCTAAGTAGACTGAAGGCCTAGAAAGGCAGATATGCTATGTTAAGCAATCTGCCTTGCTCAGTGAGGAGCTAGACCAGTGACTATAGGAGAGTAATATGCTGAGTGAGGAACAGGGCCAGCAGAGGTATTACAATAGCATAATCACTCTGGTGAACAAGGGGTCTGAATTGTCCATTTATAAATTTTCCCTATTTGTAGGATCCTCATAAATTCTCACTCCCCACTGATGGTATGATCATTTGTAGGAGGCAGTGTCATATGGTTATGGGGGAATGTTTTACTGCAAACATCCTTATTATCCTATTAGATTAATTGCCTATACTTGAAATGTATCCTCCAGCTGACTATTGGCTATTGTTTTGAGTGGATATTGACCCACAGAGCATCTGAATCTTGGAGTCACTAACCTAGGAGATCCATTCATGTGTGAGAGGTGGGTGTTTATTCAACCATTAGAGGCAGCTAGGTGGAACAATGGACAAAAGTGTTGAGCATTAAGTCTTGAATTAAAATCCAGCCTTGGACATTTCTTGGTCATGTGACACTGGGCAAGTCACATAATCTCTTTTTGCTTTGGTTTTCTCAACCAGGGATAACAACAGCAACTACTTCGCAGATGTTAAAAGAGAAAAAGATTGGGCAAGGTTCTTCTGAGCAAACTGGCTTTACTGTGAGAGTTGCAGGTCATAAAAGTCAGGGTCTACAGACATGTCCACTATGCTCTGAGACCCCAAGACTTATAACTTACAGGTATTTACAGCATAAATAGAAACATAGAAAGTGGAGAAATGAGTAGATTCAATGGATCTTGAGACAACTCTTCTCAATTAGGAGGGCCACTGTTCAGGGTGGGGTGGGAGGTCGGTGTTCCTCTTTTTTGGGTACAGGAAGGTCAGGGACTGAGTTTCAAAGCCCCAGGGTGAGCCCTGGAGTAGTCCAATTTTGAGAGTATACTGTTCAGCATCAAAAGTACATAGAGAATTAATCTTACTTTAATTACTAACACTGTATACTTTATGATTATTTCTTGATTATTCTTAATGATTATTATCTCTTAGACACAATTATTCAATCTACTAATAACATGGGCTATCTCTCACTACAAATCAGACAATTACAACTGAACATATTAATTAACAAAATGATTGTAATCTAATTAATTAAATTTCTCCTCACACAGAGTAAATGAAATAATATTTATAAAGCACTTAGCATAGTGATAAGTACATAAAGTAGGTGCTTAGTAAATGCTTGTTTCCTTATTCTATTCCCCATTTAATGGATCAGTGGATACCCAATTTGTTTCCATGTTTTGCTACCACAAAAAAGTGTTGGTGGGGCAACTTTTTTGAGGAGGTGGGTCCAATGTATGAGTATAAAATTGTGAACAACAATTCAGAGTAGTTGCTCTCTTTGTAAGTAATGGAGGTTGAGAGGCACACTATTTACACTGTTGATGAACCTGAGAAATGGTCCAGCCATGCTGGAAAGTAATTTGAAATTAATGTAAAATTTTTTGTCTTATAAAACACACATATGAATGAATAAAGTATTGTTATGGATATCTTATAAATTTCTGCCTTTGACTTGCTTGGGTGTATATATATATATATATATATATATATGGGATCCCTGTACCAAAGGGACAAGAGCCCCTATTTCTGATATGCTCTTTCTAGTCCCAAATCACCATCATACCTGTTGAAATCCTAATGCTCCTTTAAGGTCTAGCTCAAATGCTATTTCCTTCATGAAACCTTTCCTTGTTTGATTTTGTGATTGACTCTATTTGCCTTTCCTTCCGCAGTCCCTCTCCCCCAAAATGTGCATTTAATCTTTTTCTTAAATTATGTAACTAAGCTTCTAGTTTGAGAACCTTTTTAGGATTCAATGTGACAATAACCCACAATGAATGCTTCAAATCCAAAATCAGGAGTATCTATTATACAATTCGTGTATTTCTAACAATGGCTGTGTTGTCTCAGTCCCAGATGTCTGAGGTTTTCTATTCTTCACATAAGTCAGAATAGTGAGTGATTTAAATAGTGGCCTGGATTAGTTTCCTATGAATTAAGACCCTTCTAAAATGAAAAAAACCCTTTCAGATAGCTTCCTATCTGATTTAATTAATCAGATTATATATAATTAGCATTTCTATACTGCTTTAAGATTTGCAAAGCTCTATCTATCTATCTGTCTGTCTATCTTGTGAACATCAACGGATATATACATGCATATATGTATATATCATTGTGAGGATCAAATAATACACACACATGTATGTTTATATGTATGTATCATTTGATTCTCACAACATTGGTAGGTAGCAGCTGTTGTTATTATACATCTTTTATAAATGAGGAAACTGAGGCACAGGTTAAATATCTGAGGGTGGATTTGAACTCAGGTCTCCTTGACTTCAAGTTCAGGACTCTAACCACTGAACAACCTTCTTTCTCTCCACTCCCCCACCCTGAAGCTGGATTTGAACCCAGATCTTTCTGACTCCAGGTCTGATTCTATCTACAGTGCTATCTAGCTGCCCCTGTTAATAATTATTATTAAATTAAAACAATATTGACCTCTAATGAAATTCCATTTTGATGCCTTATCATAGCATGAAGGTGTATAGCACTAGATTCTTTTTTTGTAAAGTTATTTTATTTTACTAATTACAAGTAATAATATTTTTCCACATAAGTTTTCTGAAGTTATCTCATCCAAATTATCTCTGCCACTCCCCCTTCCCTTCCTCCTTACCAGAGATGGTAAGCAATTGGTCTGGGTTATTGGCAATTTTTATATAAGAATGATCATATAAAACCAAAACCTCAAAATAAAAACTCAAATAAGTTAAAGTGAAAAATGGCATGCTTTGATCTGCATTCCTACTCCAACAGTTCTTTCTCTGGAGGCAGATCAGTGTTCTTTGTCATAAGTCCCTTAGATTGTCCTGGCTCATTGTATTGCTGTTAGTATTGCTGTTACTGTGTACAATGTTCTCCTGGTTCTGTTTATTTCACTCTGGATCAATTCATGTCATTCTTTTCAGCTTTCTGAAATCCCCTGTTCATCATTTCTTATAGCACAATAGTATAGCCCTAGATTCTTAAAGGCAATTCCATTGGAGTAAGCTAAAAGGATTTTGGTGTGGTGGATACAGGGTCAAATTGTGTGTCTGTCATCTTAAGACCAGCCTAGATAAGTAAGAAGAAGTTCATCACCAGAAGCCTTGGTCATCAGATCATGAATATTTTGAGTCATAGAAACTCATGGGCCCCTGGTCATTCACCTTAATGGCATGTTGAGGCATCCCAAGCTTGATGAGTCAGTGTAGTGATATTGCCATCATGAAAACGAATATGACCTTTGTATGGAGAGGTATAATATCCAAGAAGAGGGAAATGGCCAGTCTACTCTGCTCTGGCCAGATCACATTGGAAGTACTGTGGTGGCTCTGAGCACTGTTTTCTAGGAAGGGCATCTATAAACTAGAGAGTATCCAGAGGAGAGTGCCAAGTATAGAGAGCCAGCTCTATATACCAGAGGGTTTTGATTGGCCTAAAGTAGCTTCAGATGTTAAGGCAAAAAGAAATTGGGAGCAATGGCCAATGGTTAGCTCTGGGTTACTCCAAATTACCATGGAGTCACAAGTTTAATATATACAGATTTCAAAATTCATTTCACACAAAGAACACAAAGGAGCTTCGCAGTTGCGCAGAAATTACAAATTAGGTCATGTCAAAGTTCAAAGGAGCCTCAGTGGCTTCAAGGTAAAGATAAGCCCAGAATAGAACAAGGTCCAAAGCTGAATTTTAGCCGCCTTATTATTAGAAAGCTAATTCTGGGAATAGTTAAAGATATCCTTATGAATTGAACCTCATACTTTCTAGAGGATGAAGTTTTGTCTAACATTGTCTAATTTTGACCTTGACTGTCTAGAAGTAGTTTCAGAGGCCAGGCAGCTTAATTTTCTGCTTTTCTATCTTGGAGAGAATCTGTTAACCTCTTAACTGCTGGTTTACTCAGAGGCATTTTATAATACTTGAGGCTGTCCTCAAAAATAATTTAATATTTTTAATAAAAAAAGAGCCATCAAGAGAGGTTTGGCTTTTTATCTCAGATACCCCATCCTTCACCTGACCTGATCCTTTCAGGTTGAAGGTAGTAAATGTATGACCCTGTCAACTACATCAACTTTGATGGGATCCTGATAAAAAGATCTATTATACACCCTATTTCTCTCAATGGCCTTCCACGTATCACCCTTTTTGTTTAAACTGAACAGCACTTGGGTTTTTAATAAAACTTTTATTAATGAAAGGAGCTATAGAAAGTGGTCACAGGTTTTTTGGATATGCCATCCATCCTATGACCTGATTTTCAGGTCACAGCCCTCAGCTGTAGAGACTTTGCAAACTACAGCTGGGTGAGATGGGATTCATAGATTATGCTAACCGACAATGTGTCTCTCTATTGCTCTCAATAGCCAAGGATTAGGCTTTGAGTTTGTGCCATACAAAAATCAGTAGAAGAAAGTAGATATGTTAAGCCTGAGGAGGAAAATTCTTAGAGTGGATATGATATCCCTCCTAAATTACTAGAAGAGCCTCCATGAAGAAGAAGGTCTAGACCAATTCTGCTTGGGCTCAAGAGGGAAGAACAAGGGAGCCCATAAGAGGTAAATGTGGGGGCATCTAGGTGGATCAGTGATTTGAGAGCCAGGCCCAGAGATAGGAGGTCCTGGGTTCAAATTTGACCTCTGATACTTCCTAGCTATGTTACCCAGGGCAGTCACTTCACCTTCATTGCCTAGCCCTTACTACTCTTCTGCCTTAGAACCAATATACAGTATTACTTCTAAGACAGAAGGTAAGGGTTTTAAAAAAAAAAAAAAAAAAAAAAAAAAAGAGGCAAATGTAAACTTCATGTCAGAAAGGAAAAAAATCCTAACAATTTTTTTTGGATTTATTTCAGTCGTGGTTGACACTTTGAAACCTCATTTGGGTTTTTTGTTTGTTTGTTTGTTTGTTTGTTTTGGCGAAGATACTGGAAGGCTTGGCATTTCCTTCTCCATCTCATTTTGCAAATGAGTAACTGAGGAAAAGAGGATGAAATGACTTGCTCAGGGTCCCACAGCTAGTAAGTATCTGGGGCTGAATTTAAATTTAGGTTTTCCTGACTACAGTTCTAGTACTCTATCCACTGTGCCACCAATGAGCTACCTTGGGAGGTAATAAATAATTTATCTTTAGTCAAAGATTGGAGAGCCACTTCTTGGTTATGTTTTAGAGTCATTTCTTAACTTTTTTGTGTGTGTGTGTGTGTGTGTGTGTGTGTGTGTGTGTGTGTGTGTATGTGAATCGAATCATAGGTACCTTTGGCAGTTTGATGAAGATTATGGACTCCTCCCAAGTTAAGATCTCTTGTTTTAGAGGAAAATCTTTAGATCTATGGCTGGAGTAGTTGGTCTTTGAGATCTCTTGTAACTGAGATCCTATAATTCTGTGTGACTTAATATTTATTTAATAGTAATGATAATATCTAGATTTTATATTCAGGATCCCTACTAGCATTAGAAGGGACTGGAAAATACATCCTGAGATTGACAACTAGGAGAAGAAAGAGAGAAGCTGGGATTCTGGCTGTCCCCCATGTCTGGAATGTTTTTCTCTGCTCTGCTCTGTACTTCCTGGTTTCCTTTAAATCCCAACTAAAATCTCACCTCTAATATGAGGCCTTCCCTAACTCCTTTTTTATCCTTATTTTTTGTCTTAAAATTGATATTAAGTATTGGTTTCAAAGTAGAAGAGTGGTAAGGGCTAGGCAATTGAAGTTAAGTGACTTGCCCAGGATCACATACCTAGAAATGTCTGAGGCTGGATTTGAACCCACGACCTCCTGCCTCTAGGTTCTGCTCTCTAACTACTGGGATACCTAGCTGTGTCCCTCTAACTCCTCTTAATTCCAACATCTTCCCTCTGTTAATTATTTCCTATTTATCCTTTATATAGCTTGCTTTGTATATATTTGTTTTGCATGTTGTTCCTGTACCTCATTAGACTGTGAGTTTGTTGAGGGCAGGAACCATCTTTGGCATTCCCAGTCCTTAGCACAAAGAAGGAACTTGATGTTTATTGAATTGAATTGAGTGGGAAATCAGACAAGAATATGAAGGAAGGCATGAATCTGAATTTACAAAATTATGAGGAAGCAATCAGGCAAATGGTAACTTCAGGATTTAATAGCTATTGGAAACTGATGCCAGATGGGGAAAAGATAAGAATAAAGTTTGGGCAAGCCTCAGTCTTGTCTCAGATTCCTCAATTGTAAAATGGGAGAAATAATAGCACTTATCTACCTCTACCCCCAGGATTGTTGTGAGGACCAAATGAGAGAATATTTTTAAAGCCTTTAGCACTGTGCTAGGCACACAGTGGTTGCTTAATAAATGTTTGTTTCTATCCTCCTTTTTCTTTAGACATCTTCTCTGTGCTGAGACATATTCTTTACATACAACTTCCCAAAATGATCTTTCTGGAGGAATTTTCTCTTTTATTTTTGGTCACTAAATTGTGATTTTATTAATTAATTACAAAGTTCCATATTTTGAATATCAAGTTCCTAGTGTTGTTGTAGATTTGGCTATAAGGCGGGGTTGAAACTGCAACACAGTGGAGAAGGGCACAGTGGGTGTTAGCAGGTTCAAGCATGGTACAAACAAGGAATGACAAAGGAGAACCAAGGCAGAGCTTATCATCAAATAAGCAAACAAAAAAGAGCATGTGCCAAGAAGATGAGGTGGTCACATTGTGAGAGAAAAGGATAACATGGGCAGTTCCTAGGTTCTATTGAGATCATAAAGTCAAGAGAAAGCAAAGATGGCTCCCAGCACAATGGGTGAAGCCCAAGAGACAAACTTTAGGAGAATATATGTAAAACCTCTTTGCCTCAGTCTCCTCATCTATAAAATGAGCTGGAGAAGGAAATGGAGAATCTGGCCTCAAATACTTCCTAGCTATGTGACCCTGGGTAAATTGCTTAACCCCTGTTTGCCTCAGTTTTCTTATCTGTTAAATGAACGGGAGAATGAAGTGGCAAACACTCCAGTCAGACATGGCTGGAAGTAACTAATGAAAACAACAAATGGAAGTCATAAAGGTAAGGCTAGAATTGATGAGTACAATCTGTATTGCTGGAGAGAACAACCACACTGAGATCAAAGAGCTTTCATTTATACCATTATGAAAAGCCATGGGTGCTTACTGAAGGTCAGGGTTTTTTAATGTGTTTGTGAATATGTTCTTTACTATTATCTTTACTATTACTATTATCATATTTTAATATAATTTGTTCCCTTTGTAATCTTATGTAGTTTTATTTTATGCCTTTAGAAACATGATTTTGAGAAGGAGTCCATAAGACTGTGGAAGGGGTTGTTTAGTTGTTTTTAGTTGGACCTGATTCTTCATGGCCCCTTTTTGGGTTTTCTTGGCAAAGATACTGGAGTAGTTTGCCATTTCCTTCACCAGCTCATTTTACATATGAGGAACCGAGGCAAACATTGTAAAGTGACTTGCCCAGGGTCACACAGCTAGTAAGTTTCTAAGGTCAGATCTGAAATCAGATCTTCTGATTCCAGGCCTGGCACTCTATCCACCTTGTAACCTAGCTGGAAGGGGACCAAGAGACAAAAAATGTTAAGAATTCCTACTCTAGGTGATGATTTGCAACATTTTTCCTCATGTTATTAGTTTGATTATGTCATAAATATACTTAAAAATCTAGGGAAGCACCCCTCCAAGGACATTCTATGTGTCATAACAGTAATTGGTAAGAGCCCTGCCCCAACCCTTTCAGTTTGGATGGCATTAAGTCAGTTGCACAAGATAATAAGGATGTATATTTTTTCATTTGCATTGTAGGTTTTATTACTTTCTTCTTTCCCAAATACACTCTTTCCCCCAAACTTCACTGTTTCTGAAGAAACACTTCCACTCTTCCAGTTACCCAGGATTGAAACTTCAGTGTTATCCTTGTCTCCTCACTTTCACTCAAACTACATAGAAGCAGTTACCAAATCATGTTTCTTTTCTTCCTTATTTCTCTCTGTTCCCTTCTCATAGTCACTCATAACTTCAGGCCCTCATTATTTCTCACCTGAACTCTCCAAATAGTCTCTTACTAGGTCTCCCTATTTGGAGTTAATCCACACTCCAATATACATCTACTAAACTAAGTGATTTTCCTAAAGTAATGTTTGTACCATGCCACTGCTCATTCAATAAACTCCATTGGCTCCCTATTAACTCAAAGATCAGATTTAACTGTTTCACATTAAAACTCTTCATGACCTAACCCCAATCTACTTTTCTATTCTTATATGAAGTAGCAAGGTGGCAAAGGGAACTAGACCTGAGATCAGAGTAAATTCAGCTTCAGATAAACTATATAACCCTGAGCAAAGCACCATGCCTCAGTTTCCTCATCTGTAAAATGGAAATTATGATGACATCTGCCTCAGCCTCAAGGTTGCTGGGAGGACAGAATAAGATAATGTTTGTAAAGCATTTTGCAAACCTTAAGGCATCATATAAGTTCTGGTATTACATAATGCTTCCCTTTCTGTAGTTGACAATATAGCCAAATGGGCCTTTCCATTGTTCCTCACACATATAAAAACCACAACTATAATATCCAAACATAAATAGGAAATAAGATATGATAGCATCCATTAAGTAGAACCACATAAAGAGTTCTTTCTTATTGAAAACTTTCTGCTGAAAAAAAATTTACTTTAGCTTGTTTTTTATTGAATAAGCTTAATATCACATGTAGAAATATATGACGCTGAAAAGTTGTTACATTCATAGGCTGCTACTGACTATTAATTTACTGTTGTATTGTGTGTTTTTCAATATAAAAGCATCTTAAACAAAAATGAAATCCACCTGTTTGGCTAGCTACATTGATCAAATTTAGAGAATAATTACTAACATTATTAACTTCATCCTAGGGATCCAAAACAGATTTCTCCATTCCCCCCTAATGATATATTCACTTACATTGTTTTCAAGAGCAAAAATGTTTTTGTACCATCAATAAAAAACTTTTAAGCATTCAAATTGATTTTAAAATTTTATTATATTAACATGCCTATTTTACAAATGTTTTATAATATAATTGTATAAACTACATTACATATCTAACATCTGTATTATGACAAAGTAGTACATATACTTAACATGTAAATAAATAAACGTCTTTGGGGATTATATACTCAAAAATATTTTTATGGATGGGATGGAGGATCCAAAATTTTTGGAGAACATTACTTTGAGGGAAAGACTAAACTGGGGACGTTTTTTAGTGGAGAAGGCTTGAGGGGATGAGAGGGATATAATAACTATTTTCAGGACTTGGAAGAGTAATCGTAGGAGAAAAGAAATTAGACTTGTTTTATTTGGTCCCAAGAGTGCAGAACAAAGATAACCGCAGAGGCGGATTTCAGCTCCATAATTAGAGCTGTCAAAAAAGTGAAATAGGCTTCCTGGGGAAGGCTCTCCCTTATTGGAGGTCTTCGAACATCCTCTTGATAGGGATGTAGTAGAAGGGAATCTTGTTTGGCCACCGGTTGACCACTGAGGTCCCTTCTTCTTCAGGTTCAGTGCTCCTGTTTAATTACAGAAAAGCAGGTGTGTGTGGTTGCTGCAGGTGGGGAAGGCAGGTAGGAATGCAAGTACAGCCCTGATCCCTGGAGGCGTGAGGGCGTCGAACGCCTTCCTACTCCAACTTCCTCTCCGCTCAATTATCCGGACAGTGAATGAAGGAGCCGGGTTCCGCAGCCTTAAGCTGGGGACATTTAAGGAACAGACAGAAGGCGAAAAGGCGGGTTTCAAGTGACTCCTATCCACATTCTAAAATGGCTTGGTTCCTTTAACAGACCGAACTAGTCTCCCCCATCTTCATCGATCTGGATTGGGTTGGATTCGTCAGGTCTGGGACTCCCGCTCTCCACTCCGAGTTTGGTCTCTGGTTGGTCTTCAGTCTTGGTGGTGGGGCGGGGCTTGGAGTAAATGGGGAGAGGAGGGGGGAATTTGGAGGAAAAGGGAGGGGATAGAAGCTCGCTAGGCCTAGAATGAGAGGATGGGTGGAGAGAGAGGCGGGACTAGCAGCCAGAGGCGGGAGGAGCCGGGCTGGGAGGTGAGGGGCGGGGCTAGGGTTGGCCCGAGGCCGGGGGCGGGAGGCGGGAGTGTAGACTGCCTGGGGGTTGGAGTCGGAGCCCTGTGCCTGAGGCTGCAGCCGCTGCACAACTACCTGAGTCGGGCGATGAGTGAGGGATCCCGGGAGCGAGGTGAGTGAAACTGGATTGAGCTCGGCCGAGGCTAGAGGGCGAGCGGGCGCAGGGACCCGGGGGGCGACGGGGGTCGGGGGATAGGGGGCGGGGCGTCCCGTTGCACCAGCTGTGAGCAGCTGGAGCGGGTGGGAGGCCGTTCGGTTGCTAGCGCCGCCCTCCCCCTGCCGGGTCCCCGCACAGCTGGGCTGCCCGCGCGCCGCGGCGGCGGGGCGGGTGGGCAGGCGGCAGGCGGG